>NW_021553810.1:323690-338915 GCF_001605985.2 Dendrobium catenatum
CCTCTCTCTCTTTCTCTCCTCAAGGCCTTCTCAGGTCAAGACAGCAGCCAAAGGTCCTCCAAAACGTTGAACAAGAGCTTTTAAATAGAAGAGCTTCAAAGGAGCTCATTAATTACAAATTGCCGATAATATCGTCCAGGCCGATATGGACATCGGCCTGGCCGATCAGTACAAAACTCAGAAGATCGGCCAGAGCATCGCCCTGAATGCAAACTAGATGATTTAAAATTGACTTGATCGTCCCGGCCGATCTCACGATCGTCTCGGTCGATCAGTTCAAAATAGAGGAAAATCGTCCAGAGCATCACCTTGAATTCGGGCTGGCCGATATTTATCGTACTGAAGTAATTAAGGTTTTTGAATAGATCGTCCTGGCCGATCCTGCGATCGTCCAGGACAACATGATTGTATCAATCATCCTTAATTACTCTCTTGATTTCCTGATCAATTAAGGCATAATTTTTTAATGTCGTCCAGGCCGATCAATAATCGTCCTGGCCAATGATTTAAAAATACAGTATACCTTAATTGTCTATGGCGGCAACTTCTTTCTGTTTTGAGCTTATCGTCCTGGCCGATACATGTATCGTCCAGGACGATCTGTTAATGATGGCTGCCTTAATTAAGAATCCTTATTTAGACTTTTGTTTTAAGCTTGATCATCCAGGACGATGTAAATATCATCCTGGCCAATATGAGTAAAAATAGAAATTCAAAGTCTCTAAAGTGTGTGTGTGTAGAGTTACTTAGCATCAGTCTCTTTGACCATTACAAATAGACTCAAGAAGAGAAAAAATAAAGTACAGACTGACTCAACCCTAAACCTACGAAATCTTGAACTGGCTCTATTTGTTGGTCCGATCTTTGATTCCTGAAAAGTTAGAAGTAACAGGCAGTCCAAGTGTTTGTCAATCATCAAAACATAAGCCATGAAAATAGATTTTCAATAATACAGACTTTCCTTCTTACCCCCTTCATCAAACAGAATAACAATAAGAGAGAACTGACCAATATTAGTATAATAGCAGCTGAAGTAAATACCCTCAAGATTATATAATATTACAAAAATGCCAACCACAGAGATCAATCTCTTGTCAACACCCAGATTAGACAAAAGACAGGACTTAAAATAAGGAGAAAAATAAGAACGATTAGACCTAGCTGGCACATGGAAGCAACTAGGAAACTCTAGATTAAACCGGTAACTCCATAAATAAGAGAAGGAAATCCCCTCAGTCAAACTGATACAGTTAAAACTAACACTGGTAGCACTCTCAAACTCCATAAGCAGATAAGTATCAGCATAGAAAACTATATTAACAGCATTACTATCATGATATAACCCGTCGCTACACTCATAACTAATAGAGGAAAAGCAATAATTGTGGAATAAATTGTGATTAATGTCCAACTCCCCACAGCAATCCATTTTAAAACTATAAATCATATTAAAGGTAAAGCTCCAGCAATAACCAGAGATATTCCAGTTAGAATCCCAAACGAAGGAGCAAGCAATAAAGGAATAGAAACGGACCCAGATTACTAAGCAATTAACCATGTCTAATATAAGGGAGAGAAATTTTATCCAAGAAAATCATACCTTTCAAAACAGGATTTAAGGCCAAAATACTAAGCTCTTGAAATCTCTCAAGCTGACAACCAAAATTAGTAACCAATCAGCACAACTATTAGCTTCACGATAAATATGAGAAATATTAAAATTGATACTAGAAAGAGATAATTTAATCCTTCTAATCAGATAAAAATTAGTGGGATTACCCTGAATCTTATCGTTAACAATTTGAACCATAATATTAGCATCAACCTCAATCCAAACATTCGAAAAACCCAAGGAAATACACTTATCAATACCCAAAACAAGACCGGTAAGCTCAGCAGTCACCAAAATTGTAAAGGGGAAGCAAAGGCAGATAACACATTACCCTCATGATCTCTAATAATGCCACTAGTACCAGCTAAACCATTCCTAACCGAACAATCAGTATTCAATTTAACATAAGGCATATATGGTTTCCTCTAAATAACCAATCTAGAAGTTCTATTAGAAGGATTCAAATTCAAATTAATACCAAGAAGATCATCAAGCTTAAAAGCATTTCTATAGTTCTTATACGAGATCAAATTGCAAGACACAAGATTCAAAATTTTATGGTTGATATTCGAAATGATAGTGGTAGCCTCCATCTTAACATCACCATGCTTGGACTCATTTCTCGATTTCCAAATGAACCATAAAATAAGAATAGGAATAAGATTTAAAATATGCCCTTTAGATCTTTTCATCCAATGGTTCAATAAGGAAGAAAGATCACTAGGAAAAACCACCTGGCTCAAATTAGCCAAATCAACATAATGATGCCAAACCTTCATAACAATGTTACCATTAACAAAAAGATGATTATACTTTCAATATTCGCACAGCATTGACATTTAGAAGGAAAATTAAAACCTTTCTTCTGAATAATAGTACAATAGGAATAAATCCCTTAAGACATCTCCAAGCTAAAATAGAATACGACAGAGGAAAACTGTTATGCCAAAGAGCAGAAAAAAAAGAGAAGGTTCATGCTTGATTCTTAAATTTTCCCACGCTTTTTTCATATTAAAATTACCCGAAGGCGATAGAGAAAACAAAATTCTATCCTTATTAGACAAATCTAAAGGGATAATCCGAATGAAATCAACAATTAAAGAAGGTAAAATACCTAAGAGTTTACTAAGATTCCAGGAACCATTCATAAAAAAATTCAGAAA
Organism: Dendrobium catenatum; assembly: GCF_001605985.2. Taxonomy (NCBI): domain Eukaryota; kingdom Viridiplantae; phylum Streptophyta; class Magnoliopsida; order Asparagales; family Orchidaceae; genus Dendrobium; species Dendrobium catenatum. Next base: position 326,466 of record NW_021553810.1, read on the forward strand.
CCTTAACATTTTCAACAGAATCCGTGTTTAAATACTTGTCAATGGAAGAAGGGCCCATCCAGTTGTCCTACCAAAAGAAAATATTACCTTTACCAATACCCCATTGAATAAACTGCTCCACATTCCACTTAATTTTATAAAGTCTCTTCCAAGTAGGAGAGTCATTAGGTTTAAAAATATTAAGAAGAGGATGAGAATCTTTGCAATATTTAGTATTCATAAAACGCGCCAATAAACTTTCATTAGTTCTAAAGGAAAACCAAAGTTTATGAGAAAAGGCTTGAGCCATATCATGAATGTTCTTACAACCCAAACCTCCTTCATTATAAGTGCCACATATGTCGTTCCAAGAAGCCTAATGAATGCCATTACATTATACTTAGAGCTCCAAAAAAATTTATTTATCATTCTCTCAATTCTAAGATAGATAGTAGCAGTCGGATGCAAAGTATGAAATAAGTAAATAAGAATAGAATTAAGGACCGACTTAATAAGAATTAATTTACCTCCGTAAGAAAGAAAATTAGAAGACCAATGATGAAGTATTTTTTTAAAACAGGTAATAATATCTTCAAACAGATGTTCTTTTTACCATTATAAATAGGAGTTCCTAAGTACTTAATAGGAAAAGTTTTGGATTTAAAACCACAAGTACTTTGAATAGCTAAAATTCTATCTCTATTAATAGACTTACCGGCAACAAAGCTACTTTTCTCTTTGTTAATTTCCAAACCAGAAACATCATGAAATTAAATTAAAAAATTCCTTAAAATAGAAATATTATTAATAGAGCCATTAGAGAAAAAAATGAAGTCATCAGCAAAGCTAAGGTGTGAGATAGGAAAACCTCTAATAGTTATAAAATGAAGTTTAGGATTTCGAGAATAGAGATCTTCAACACCCCTAGATAGGTATTCCATAGCAATAATAAAGAGGGCAGGGGATATATTATCCCCTTGTCTAAGACCTTTAAACGACTTGAAATAGCCATGATTCCTACCATTAATTAAAACAGAGAAATAACAATTATCAATACTGTTCCTAATAAGCTTAATGAAGAAATCACTAAAACCAAAAAGAGACAAAATCTTACACAGAAATTCCAGTTCAAATTATCATAGGCTTTAGAAATATCCAATTTCAAAATAATATTACCACCTTTAACCTTAGTATTAATTTCATGCGCCAGTTCTTGAGCAAGCAACACATTATCAAAAATATTTCTACCTTTGATAAAACCAGTTTGATTACTAGAAATAATTCTAGGAAGAATATTTTCCAGCCTTTTGGATAGAACCTTAGATATCAGTTTATTAAAGAAAGAACAAAGACTTATAGGTCTGAAATCATTCCACTTATTAGCCCCAACAACTTTAGGAATAAGCACAATATTAGTAGAAGTAAAAAATTTCGGGTAGGGAGATCCCTTGAAAAAATCAATAACAGCTTCAATAATATCTTGTTTAACAATGTCCCAACAATTTTGAAAAAAATTGGTGGTGTAACCATCCAGACCCGTAATGGAGTCCCCATTCAAATCATTAACAGCATTAGAAATTTCCACATCAGAAGGAATAAGACAAAGTAAATTATTATCCCCCTCATCAATTAATTTCGAAATAACTTGATGATTAATCAAAGAGGAATCAATGAAATTATCAGTGAAAGTATGCTTAAAATAATCCACCCCTGACTTACAAATAAGCTCCTCGAATCAATAATAGTACCATCACTATTAACAATTTTATGAATATAATTCTTAGTCCTATTACGATTAGCCATGGTGTGAAAAAATTTAGTATTCCTATCACCTTCAACAGAAAATTTCAAATTAGCTTTTTGTTTCCAGTAAATTTCCTCTTGATTCTGAAGAGTGATAAGATAATCTTTAGCACTATTAAGACAAGTTAAATTATCATTAGAGGGGTGGGTCATATAATTATTCTCAAGCTCTTGCACTTTCAATTCAGCTTCCTTAATATCAGAAAAAATATTCTTGAAAACCTTTTTATTTCACCAGTTCAAAACATGTTTTAATCTACTAAGTTTAGACCAAAGTCTTAGCATGCCCTTAATATCATTGTTGGGAAATAAAGGAGCATTCCAATTAGTACTAATAACATTTTTAAAGTCAACATGAGTAAGCCACATGTTTTGGAATCTAAAAGAAGCATTTCCAACATTCCTACTGGCATTAATATTAAGAAGTAAGGGGCAATGATCAGACCTCATTTTAGTAAGATGATCAACAGAAGTAATGGAAAAGGTAGAGAGCCAATCATTATTAAAAAGAATCCTATCAAGGCGCTGCCATATTTTGGATTGATTCCAAGTAAAAGAGCTACCACAAAAACCAATATCATTCAAATAGTAATAGTGATAACAGAATTAAAATCCTCCATAGCAACATCATTAGGAAATTTACCTCCTCTCCTTTCAGAAGCATTTGAAATGATATTAAAGTCTCCACCTATGCACCATGGACCAATAACATTAGAAGCAAATTGGCGGATTTGGTCCCAAAGAGGGAGACGAAGCCATCTTGTAGAAGCAGCATCAACAAAAGATGCAAAACATGTATAATTGAAAAAATCGATTTCACAGTTGATAATTTGAGGATGATCCGATATGATATTAACATTGATATTACTATTCCACATAATCCATATTTTATTACAACAGTTAGCAACAAAATTAGAAAAACCAAGTTTAGAAGCAGAGGAACCAATTTTTTCTTTGGCAATAAGAGGTTCAATTAAAACTAACAACAAAATACCATGCATTCTAGACAAATTTCTAACTCTAGCAATAGACCCCTTTCCCCCAATACCTCTAACATTCCAAATGAGAGCTTTAATCATTACGATATTTGGAAGAATTGTGAGCACGGGTAGACCGTGGGGCAGAGGGTAGGGAATTTTTAGCATTTTTACCTTTTTTTTTTACCCACTTTCGAATAGCCATCATCACCATTATTTTGGGTATTAGTAGTATCATTTTTAGAGGAGGAAGCAATAGCAGAAGAAATATTGGCGTTTTTTTTTCATATTCAAAACAGTAGAAGGGGGTAAATTACTCACAGAATTTTGAACCAATTGTTCGATATTTTGCTCATTATTTGAAGGAGGAAGAAATTCCCCTTTTTCACAAGCAACATCACTACCTTCACTATTCAATTCACCTCCACTGATGTTATCCTTTAAAGTATCTTTCAAATTATTCCCTGAAGAAACCGAAGGAAGCAAGTTAGAGTTATCAATAATATTAGAATCAAAATCTTTAAACAAAGATTCAACTGAGATAAATAATTTGGGATCCGTATGGTCATTAAGGTTTTCCCCAATAGCTTGATTCTCCCCCTCCAAATTAAATTCAGCTAAAGGAGGTTGCAAATTTTCTTGAGTAGCAACAATATGAACTTTGGTATTTCCAAATGATGGAAGCGGTTCCACTGATCAATCTGTAAAATTTTCCCGATCGACACATAGATTTGATTGGCAGATCCAGGCTTACCATCCACCAGAACATTAGATTTTTTAAGGTCGGGGTGAAGTTTAAAGCAATCAGCAGACCCATGGCCATGCATTCTACAATGAGAACAAAATTCAGAAACTTTTTTGAATTCCACTTTTTGCAAATACCCGTAAGCTTTAAAACCAACCCATATATCCTTCAAATGTTTTTTGGTAATATCAACTTCCACTAAAATTCTTGCCATAGAGGGCCTAGTCCGAGAAGCCATAGCTTGGTCTGCTTGCAAAGGTCTACCGAAAATTGAACCCAAAGCATGTAAAATCTTAGGATTAAAAAAATGCAGCCGAAGATTAGGGAACGAAATCCATATAGGAACTATTGGCGATTCTTCCTTAATATAAAAAAAGGGTGTCCATTTTAAAATTTGCATTTAACAGTTGAAGATAAAATAAGATCTACAAGAAAAAATCCTACTGTAATCAAGATCGTTTGAAAGTTGTATGGCAACATGTCTAGAATCCAACAAACCGATAGAAAAAAATCCTGATAGTTTCAAATTAGTGAAAAAACTTCTAATCGCGTCAAGATTGGGTCTGTTAAGACCAAATTTACCGACAAAGGTAAACTGGAAAGGAGAAGCGAACTTAAGCACATTTTCATCCGATAAAAGAACGACAGGGACACCATTAAATGTTGATTGAGATAAAATAGGAAGGGTATCACCTGATCCAGAGAGAACATCCTTAAAAGATCGCGATAAAGCAGGAGAAACCTCCCCCGCTTCGAGATTAAAAAAGCCTTTGTTCGGGATCGGCTTATCACCAGATGTCGAACCCCAAGGATTCGAAGGCTTGGAAGCAGCCATCGCAGAGCAAGCCCATGCAGGGCTAAGATCAAAAGAGTGGCCAAACATAGCAAAGGAATGAATCTCAGCGAAAACAGGAAGAAGATTCACCCAGGATCGAAGGAGAACGAAGGGAAAAAGAGGGAGCCCTAAATTGCCAGAGCAGCGGGTTTAGGGTTCAGGCTGAAAGGTGTGATTGCAGCTCAGATTTCACAAGATTTCCCCCATTCAAGACATCAGCTCGAATGGGGTTTATTTGATTGTGGGGATCGGTTTCCTACGGGCGCTAGCCCCCGTAGTTAATTACATCTTAGACCTCAATCTAAGAAAACTCTCGATTAAGAATGGTGTATTATTTTCTTCTTGATTTGGTGCACAGAGAAAGTTCCTAAGTTCTACTCCAAAAAAGATAAACTCTTCTCTTTACCCTTAGCGATGATTAGACTTTTTAAATGAATAAAGATATAATTAAGATTTTGAGTTTAAAAGATCGTAGACAAGATTATTACCCTAAGAGAAATAAAATATTCATAATTCATAAAAAGTGACACAATGAGGGGACTTATGGCTTAAATCCCATAAGGGATCTAAGTAGCCCCAACCTGAATTTACCACCCTGCTCGGGAAGGGGTACCAGCTAAACTCCACCTAGCGTATCAAATCCATGTTGTCCAGTCTTATGCAAATGTAAGAGTGGTGGGAGGTATAGAAAAAGGAAATGGGTATTAAACCCAACCATGAATGGTACTATGGTAAAAAATCTATATGCTGACTCAAGGCTATGCATGTGTAGGTAAGGCCAATCAGGACTGGCCAATGGCCAATAGCTCAGATCAGACATATAACTTCACTTTTTGAGCTTTTTTATCTCCTTTTAATTTTATTTTACAATTAATAAAAATGGGTTAAGCCTCTAATTTTCTCATAACAATTTGAATTTAGGAGTGTCAAAATAGATTAACGGATCAAATTTGTATCTAATCCAAAACTGATCCAACCCGTTAAATAAATTGGTCAAAAAAATTAAACTAAACTCAACTCAATAATCCATTTTTAAAAAAATATCTATATTTATTAGCTTGTTAATCATAGATTTTAAGCTAATTTATCAAAAAATAAGTTCATATGAATAAATAAAAGAAATTAAGAAAAAAATATTAAATGGGTGAAATGGGGTTGGTGGGTCAACCCAAACCAGACATGCTCAATAAAACCGATCAAAATGCAAGACCAGAACATGTCCCGTTTATTAAACATGATAATTCGAACCCAAAATTTTATGTTCACAATTAATAGGTTAGGTTATTTATTACACCCCTAGTTTGTGTGGTAATATTTGATAACATCGTAAAGTACGATACATATTGTATAGTATGATTAGAAAAGAGAACCTGATCTCCTTGACAGATCTCCTCACAAGAAATCTAAAAGGAAGAAAGAAAAGAGTGAAGTAATCTCAAATCACAAGTAGAAAATCTTACCTTTGAACACCAAGCAAAGCCTTCACGCTCCAGTAGAAGAAATCCTTCTTTGAATGCTCTCTCTCACTCTCTCCTTGAGTCTTCTTTCAATAGGGATGAAGATCAATGACCAAAAAGATTTTGTGGCAATCTAATTTGGACTATATGTAGGAAAGACAAGAAAAACTACCCAAAAATTACAAATTTTCAATTCTGTACGCAGTGGATTGTCCCAGATGATTTTACTTAAAGTGTCAGAAATAATCCTAATGTATAATGGTACGAACTATGTTCGTACACGATCATCGTCTTGTACGAACTAGGTTCGTTCGGTACGAAATGGTTATTCCATAGGTCAGTTCCAAAATCCCTGCAGGACTTAACCAACTGTGGTAAGTCGGTTCGGTTCGTCCTGGGACGAACTAGTTTCGTCCTAGATGATTTTAAACAGAGAGTTTATCCCAAGATGAATGGTAAATTTTCGTCCTGGACGATTTTAAAGAGAGAGTTTCGTCCAGAGATGAACCATGCATTTCGTCTGGACGAACAGTGCAACGTGAGAATCCAGAGGCGTTCATCTCGGGATGAATATTAAATTCATCCAAGACGATTAGGACTTGAAAAATTTTCTCGCTGCCTATTCGATCCATTTCTCTTCTGAGGGTTAATTGACATGATCGTCCCGTATGATCAATTTACAAAAATTATTCCCCCAAGTATGTGTGTTGTTATTTTTCACTCAATTATAATCACTCCCTCTCAATTCAAAACTTATAATTTATAAATGAATATTTGCTAAATTTGATTTGAAGTCTTCATAGCTTGGAGTTAATTTTCCTGAAATGTTAGTGTTGACCTCATTTTTCGAGGTGAATTTCCCCGAATTCAATTCTAGCACCTAGGATTTCGTAGCCTAGAATAGACGTCACCCGCAGGATTACCCTTAGGTGGATACCCACTGACGTAGCATGGACTCGATCTCTTAATTCAGCCTAAATCTGTTCGCCTAGCCTCAATCCAATCCAAATCATTATAAATGAGATAAAATTAATAATTTAAAATCATTTTAATTTTAAAATTAACACAATAATTATTTTAAATTATCACTTCTATCTTAAATTAATCCTCGAATTACTCTTAAACTTTTGAATTACAAATCAACTCTTGATTTCATCTTTAAATCGTGATTAATCTGAACCATCAATTTGAATGAGAATAAATTTGAATATGACACATTTAGGACCGGTTGAGCTAAACCATACGAAATAGGAGTTATGGTCGGTTCATGCACTAAGCCACTAACCCTCTCCCTCTTATTTCGGATGAGAACCGTCGCCCCTCCCATTCGCGAACCACCCAGCAGTTCGCACTCCCTCATGATCTCCATTCGCACAGAAGAACCGTTCTCACACATGATCTCCTACTCCAAGTCGCACAAAGCCACTCCAAGTTGCACGACGCCAAAAACCTTCTGAAGCCCTTCCTCTCCAGTTCGCGTGAGAAGCCCGCCTCCAGCAGCTGAGAAATCTCCCTCACTCCAGTTACTCTTGTTGAGTCTAGTAATTAGGTTGTTAAGCCTAAGTGAATGTCCCAAGGCTACCAAGAGGGGGTGAATTGGTAGTTTAAAAATTTAAGTCCCCTTTTGAATAATTATTGAACCGAAATAAAAATTCTTTTACCATTTTTTAAAGAAAAATTTTTCAACCAAGGTTTTAAAAACTAAAATTTAAGGCGGAAAACGTAAACAGTAAATAAATGACACCAGATTTATAGTGTTCGGTCTAAAACAGACCTACATCACTCCCCAGAGTACCCTCTGAGTATTGCACTAATTCTAATAGTGACTCTCTTTGCACCCACACGAAGGCGGAGAAGCTTTCAACACACTCTTTTCACCACTCCCCAGTGCGGCAGAGAACCGTTCCTCCTTTTTAACACAATCCTCAGTGTTGGCAGAGAACCGTCCGTCCTTCACACTATCCCAAGTGTGGCAGAGAACCGTCTCCTTACAACACTCTCCTAGTGTGGGCAGAGACCCTTCGGCTGTTTACAATCTCTCCAAGTGTAGGCAGAGAAAGCCGTCCATCCTTTCACACTATCCCAGTGTTGGCAGAGAACAATCATCCTTTCACACTCTCCTAGTGTGGGCAGAGCACCTCGGTGTTTTCACTCTACAAGTGTAGGAGAGAACCCTTCTGGCTGTTCACATAACCTCTAAGTGTCGGCAGAGAACGCTTCGCTGTTCATCACCTCCCAGTGTCGCAAGAGAACCGGATCTTCCCTTGACAGATCTTCCTCACATAGAATCTAGAGGAAGAAGGTAAAAGTGAAGTAATCCAATTCCACAAGTAGAGACTCTTACCTTTGAAATCCAAGTGAAGCCTTTCACCCATGGTAGGAGCCTCCCTTGAATCGCCTTCCACTCTCTCCTTGGACTATTGTCTTTAAGAGGCACGAGATCAAATGACAAACAAAGATTGGGTTGGCACGTCTGAATTTGGACTGTATTTATACAAGACAGAAAAACCACCCAGACACAGTAAGTATTCAATTCTGTACGCAGTGGCATCGTCCGTACGATCGTGCGATTGTCTAGACGATTTTTTACTTAAACGATCTGAAACGACCCTATTTGTATATGTGTACGAAATGTCTTCGTATAGCTGATCGTCCTGTACGAACTAGGTTCTTCCAGTACGAACGGTTATTACAAGGTTAGTTCTAGAAACTGCTGAAAAGTGTTCTAAGTCGGTTAATCGTTTGGACGAGAATATGTTCGTTTGGACGAAATTTTTATAGAGAACCGATCATCCTGGACGATTCTTGACTTCGTCTGGACGAAAATTTTCCAGAGGACCAATCGCCACGGACGATAATTTATTTTTGTTTGGACGAAAATTTTCCAGAGACCAGATCGTCCTGGACGATTATTAATTTCTTCTGTACGAAAATTTTCCAGAGGACCAATCGCCATTGACGATAATTTAATTTCGTCTGGACGAAAATTTTACAGTGAACCAATTGTCCTGGACGATAATTAATTTTGTCCTGGACGAATAGGACTTAGAAAAAATTTTCGAGCAAGTTCCTATTCGTTCCATGTGCTCTATAGGAGATAACTGTCTGATCTTCCAGTATGAACGGATATCGTCCCGTACGATCAGTATAAATTTTATATGATCTCCTTATATGTGTGTGTATGTTTTTATTCACTCATAATACAATCACTCCCTTTCAATTTGATTTCTAAGAAAAGTGCAAGCTTCAAATTTTACAAAGTATCTCATGCTGAATTTAATTTGAAGTCTTCATAGTCTGGAGTTCGTTTTTCTTGAAATGTTAGTACACACAAGAGCAAATACAATTCTTCTAAAAAATGTTAGGAGATAACTACACATTTGAACAATAATGTTTGGAATCATCAAAACTTCATAAGTTACAAAAATGTAAAGCATGCAAATAGCAAGTATCTTAACAACTCTCTGTCGGCAGTTTACAAATCCTGAACTCCCTCTCCATTTCTTCTCTCTAGCGTGAAGACTCAAAAAAGACTCGCCTCTCTTTGTTCATTCGCACGAACTGCCTCCCCCACTCTCACGATCTCTCTCTCTTTCTCTCATTTCGGAAAACCGAACCAGGCTCCCCATATCTAGAAGTTCCGTCTCCCCTCTACACTCTGGGAAAATAGCAAAAAATTCTAGATCTCCCTCTCAACCCGTGGCTCTCTCCAGAAATCAAAAGAAAAGCCCTCTCATCCCCCAGTTTTTTTACTCCTCTCTACCCCAAAATCAACCCAGAGCCAATTTCTTCACTTACTTTCTAATACGCATACAGAGAAATGAAGTCCTGAAACCCATATACCTCCAGCAGAACTCCCTATCACGCTCTCATTCGCGATCAGCCCTCAGCCCGCCGCCCTCTCTGGATTCTCACGAAACTGTCGCTCTCTCCCGCTCAATCCTCTCTCAATTCGCAAGAAGGCCGAATGTCCCCCTGCAGTTCGCAAAAGCCTCCTCTAGTTCGTGACTCCTGCTCCTTCTCTTGCATTCGCACATACAGAAGACTCTCGCCTCTTCCTACTCTGATTCGTGAAATCCCCCAGCCCGAACGTCTCTCTCTCTCGCGCTAGAAGAAGCCCAGGTCGAGCCCCTCTCCTTTTCCGGCCGGCTCCCTCTCTCCCGTCGATTTCGCCCTTAGGAAGCTTGCCCAGCCCCACTACAACAGCAGCTATTATCCGATCAAATCCATAGAAGCCAAACAGAACTCTCCGCCTCCTTTACTCACGTAGACAGTAAACTTAACCGTTAGATATTTTCTCCATTTGCAAGGTATCTTCTATCTTCTCCTTTAGTATTTGACTATAGTTTTTTTGGCTCTCATGCCAAAATCTTGTGATCAACCATTAGTTAGAATTAGGAATGGTTTTAAAATCCATTTCTAGTAAAATATTGCCAATTAAATTTCATTTTTTTTAGAATAAGTCAGATTGAAAGTGTCTAATTATTTCTAATCAAGATTGTAACATGTTGAATCTATACTTTCTTTCTTTTGAATTGAGCTCTCTATGAATCAAATTTTTGTTAGGTTTACAAAAGCATATGAATCGTCTCCTCTTAACTTAGATGTTGTTATTCTTGAATTATTTTTTTTAAGTTATCATTTTTTATAGCAAAGAAAAATGAGAAAATGAAATACTAAACTCTTGTTGATAGTTTGCTTTGCTCCTATAAAATTTGAGAAGATTTCTTGAATTCAGTTGCTTAAGCTTCACTAGTGGTTAGTTCTCATAATGATTTAGTAAGTATTTTGTTTTTTTTATTCAATGAAATCTTGACGGTAAAATAAAGCAAGTGTTGACCTCATTTTTGTATGAGGTCACTAAGGCTCTTCCAAACTCCAGATCAATCCTAGATCCTAGGATCCACTCTAGACTTTAAGATTCTTTCCTAGAGCCAGACCTTAGGGCCATCTCTAGAGCTTAGGATTCTTTTATATCCTAGATCCTAGAACCCCTCTAGATCCTAGGACCCATCTAGACTCAAATCAATCCCTACCTTTGATCAACTCCAACCTCAAATCAATCCCTACCTTTGATCAACTCCAACCTCAAATCAATCCCTACCTTTGATCAACTCCAACTGCAAGTTAATCCCTACCCTTGATCACTTCAAATTTCAAACTTCATTCAATTCAAATCCAAATTTATTCAAGCTTCAAACATACCCAAACTTTGATCCAATCAATTTGAGAGTCCAAACTTCAACCTAGACTTTGATCCCACCTTTAATCTAGCTTTGACCTTATCCATCCATTAATAATCACAACATGATTGTAAATGATTTGGATACTTCAATATTAATCATTCAAACTTGAAATCCATTCCAAATCCAGAAATCCAGACTCAAATCCAAAGTCTTAAGGCCCTGTCCTAAAGACCTTTTTCAAAGACTTTTCAAACATTTTAAAACCTAGTCAAATAACTTCTGATTCAGGGTCTATCACTTACAAAGTGATAAGACATGTCTCTAGAGGTTACCCCCCAATTTTGAGCCCATTTTGAGGTCTCTAACCTTTATAACTCACAGAATCTGAACTAAAAAACAAGGGCTAAAGAAATTAAATATACAGCCTATCGATTGGACACAACATAAGAGTTGATATTGGACCCTCATCAAAGCCACTCGCTTTTCAGAGTTCGACTATTAACTCACACGGCAGTGACCGGAAGGCTGCTATGGGGAATAGGCATAGAGGTAGAGAGCAGGCAACAGAGCTCGAGGCGATGTGATCTCCGTCAGGTATTATATGTTATGGATTTTTCTGAAAGTAATGAAATAAGAAATTTAGTCTATATTCATCGTTAACAAGATGACTAGGAGATATGCCTGAGATAGATGATTGATATCAGAACGATAAATAAATACTCATTGAGATATAAAGGGAAGCAAAACATATCAATCGAGAGATGATTTATTGACAAACACATGATGATACAAGAACTACGCTTGAAGATGTATAATGCTATTTGTATGAAATTTAATTAAGCGTTTAGTAAGATTCTTTCCGCTATGTGTTATAACTGGCATATGCGTGAACATTGCCTCTAGCACTCCTGATGAATGGTGTGGAGATAAGAGCACTACTTCATAATGCGGATAAGAAGACACTTTTGGTTAGGTCAAGTAATACCGGTGAGTACAAATTGGTAGTGGTGGTGTAGATTAAGGTATACGGAAGTGGATATGATTGAAGTGAAGAGTAGTTCAATATGGTGAGTAAAGAGGAGGAATTACTTGGGTAGGGATAGAAAGAAGATCGACAAAGTCTTGATAGTGAGTAACGCATTTAAATTTTTAATAACATCCTGGATTATTGAAGTAAATATTATTGAACGGCATCTATTATTTAAATTTTTTCTAAGCTACGTTCAATTAACCGAATAGTATGATGAGATAAGATCGGTTATCTAACATCCCTCCTGAATCTTTTTGTTCTTAAAACTGTTGTATTGGATGAACCGTTTGTGACAAGTATGTAATGATGAAACTGATTGATCCAATGAACTATGATCTTCATATTCGTCCAAGATAGATTTATAGGAACTTTGTGATGCGATCCGTAATCTGGGAAAGCAGTTAAGTTCTTTTCAATAAAGACTAGATAGTGACATAG
>NW_021553810.1:339015-342339 GCF_001605985.2 Dendrobium catenatum
AAGTAGCCAAAAACACTTGGACCCGAGCCATCTTTTAACCCAGATCAAATTGGACCCAATTGCCACTTGCATTGGGTCCACCAGACTCAGACCCACTTCCCACCTCAAGCCCAGGGTCTGGCCTGACCTGGGTTGAGCCCAAATCGACCCGAATCGAGCAGATTTGGATCAACCCGAGCCATCTTCTGACTCAAACCAAATTGGATCCAATTGCCACTTGCATTGGGTGCACCAGACCCAGACCTATCTCCCATACCAAACCCAGGATCTGACCTGACCTAGATCGAGCTCAATTCGATTTGAACCGAGCAAGTTTGGGTCCAACCCAGCCACCAGTTCAATCCAGACATTCCCAGGCCAAATTGACTCCACCCTCGACTCCAGCATGTCCACATCGGCCTCCCCCAGTCAACCTGACCCAAACCATGGCCGGCGGCAGACGAAACTAATAGAAAATGAGTTTCGGTGGTCCTCCCCAGACAACTCCTGGTTCAAGACTGCTGCCCACCGGTTTGATCCCCACGACCTCCCTAGGACGTCGCCATCTTCCACCAGGCAACAATCTCAGCCCCCTCCAGCTCAATCTCGGCCGTCCAAGCTCGTGAAAGGTGGCCGAATAGGCTCGAGCTTCCCAGACCGCCAGAAGCATCCTAATTCGCTCGAAATCATTTCCCAGAGCTCCTTCGACCTCCCAGACTCTCCCTTCGAGCTCCCAGATCGATCCCTTCATCCGTTCGAGCAAGCGCCCATGAAAGCTTTCGGAGTCCCGCTCAAAGTCACACCTCCGGCCGTCCTTCGGTCCCGACGTCTGAAGGAAATCAGTTCGCTATCGTCCCCTGAATCTTCCTGATAGAGAAGCTCATTCGTTGAGACCTTCTCTGCGGTAATCCCTTTATCCCGAGCTCCCTAGCTAGGTAGTCCGATCAAGTGTGAAGGAAACCTTCACCCCAACGGATTTCCATCGTTGGATTGAAGGTTTCCACTGTCCTGATCCTCCCTGTGAAATTTCATTGGAGTTCGCCGGCGGGATCACCCGAATCATGCCGGAGAAGCTTTACGGTCTCGGATACGTGCGAGAGGTTCAAGACGAAATCTCAGCCGTTGATTCTGATCAACGGCTCGGATTAGATCCCGCGATATCAGAGCGCGTTTAATCCCAGCCGTCCGATCCGCCATCCGACGGCTGTGGTTAATCCGACCGTTAACAGTTAGCGCCAATGATTGCCCAGCCAATCAGTGCGCGGCGCGTGTAAAGGGAGTGCTGACTGTGTAATGGCCTATATTAATAATTCCAGAAATTCAAGGGAACTTCAAAAATTCATAACTCCCTCCACACTTGTCCAAATTAGGTTTTCTTAGGCTCATTGGAAAGGTCACAGGGAGATCTACAAAAGTTCTATGGTCCCAGACCCTGGTTAGGCCAGTGTTAGGCTTAATTTCAATTTGAGCATTTTATTAATTTCTTTAATTACTCTTTAAATACAAGTCCACCAGGCCTAGAATTTTGGGAGATTGAAATTGAACATATTTTTGACATGTCCAAATTTTATCTCCCTATTTTAAGATATTCAAGGGCATTTTCCCCAAATTTTAAGTTTAAGGGTCATGGTTTGACCCTTAAATTCAAAATGGGGTATAGACCTATCCAATGGGATTTAGGGTGTGATTTTTTTTTTGTTTGCTGATGATGTGTAGGATAAGGAGTGTAGAGCCACTGATTTTGCCCCAATCCAAGCTTAGGATAGACCCCTATAGTGATTTGAAGGTGACTTAGAGCTCACCTTGGGATGTTTAGTTAACCACCTTAGAGTACTCCATTTGAGCTCAAATTTGGTGGGTTTAGTCCTTAGGGTCAAGTGATCCTATGGTCCAAATTTCATTAAGTTTGGAGTTCATTTGGTTCCCCAAGTAGGAGCCTATAAAATGCTTCTTAGAAATGGCCTATTAACCCTAATCAATTGATAATGAACTGTCTTTAACTTATAAAATCTATTAAAATGTTTATAATTGTTCCTAATTAATCCCCTAATCAATAAGAATTGAAACTTTCTTAAATTGATTTCTAGATTTGTCTTGGTTTTGTCCTTAGGTAAAATCAAGGGTTAAGCAGTTTTATTTAATCCCAAAATATTAATAATCCCAAAAGGGCTTTAAACACTTGTTGATCTGTCCTTAGGTCATTTATGACCTTTGGAATTGATCCCAAGGAGTTTAGGACTCATTTGGGTTCAAATTCTTAAGCAGCCCCTTAGTTGTAATAATCTGGTAATCCCTACGAATATGCATAACTTCTAAAATTCACTATTAATTATAAAAAAATTTAGACTAATCAAAATCAATGGCTAATGACTTCAATTAGAATCTAGTGTTCCCTAAAAAGATTAAACCTCCATAATTTGACCAAAATCATGGACTCAACATCTTAGGTGACCTTAGGTCAAATCTGGTTAAAACTTCTAAAATCATAACTTTTGACAGAAAACTCCAAATTGAACGTGCCACCTGTCTAACAACTCATAATTAGGTCTAGTATTTATTAAAAATTTGAAATCCTTAAGATTAACTTTAGTTTTGAAAATCAAATTTTGACCCCTTAGCTAGCATATCCGGATAATCCTTTAAAATCTGTTAACTCCTCCAATTCAATAATTCTCTTAATAGATTATTAAAATTCTCAACCAACCCTTTAAAATTAGTAATCAACTCCCCTTAATATTAACTCACTCCTTTAATTCCAACCAATTTAAAATAACTAAATTAACCCCGATTGCTACTGGGTAACCCAGGCCTACGAGGCTATTAGCTTAGCCCCAAGGAAGGTGAAATAAACTTCACGGCCTCGGTGTGAAAAAAAGGTAGTAATCAATTAAATTTTAAAATACATTTAATTAAAATTCGTAATTCACTAATACTTAAAGTTTAACTTAAATCCCCCTTTTAAGCCTTAACAAACCCAAACTTTTAGACAACTTTGATTAATCACCCAACTCAGGATTTACCCCAGCCACACGACCTTTTACACACACTTTAATTGATGTGCTAGGATAACCAACTCTAGATCTAGGTTAGGCCGGTGTTTACTTTACTGTTGTGTGCCGGATTTTTCGTAGTTTTCACTGCATGTTGTGGATGAAATTGCTTTGCTGTGTCTGCTTACTTTTCTGTACTCTGTGGATAGATTGATGTGTTTGGCGACTAGATTACCCTTAGGTTAGGTACGATCTGGATGTTCATATAGTTTTCTGCAGGTGGACACGCTCATGCAGGGCAGTAAAAGGGGGGGCGGATAAATCAATAAAAAAATATTAATTATTATAAATGCTT
>NW_021553810.1:351769-374083 GCF_001605985.2 Dendrobium catenatum
GATTTAAAATTGGCTTGATCATCCAGGCCGATCTAGTAATCGTCCAGGCCGATCTCACGATCGTCTCGGCCGATCAGTTCAAATCAGAGGAAAATCGTCCAGAGCATCGCCCTGAATTCGAGCTGGCTGATTTTTATCGTCCTGAAGTAACTAAGGTTTTTGAATAGATCGTCCTGGCCGATCCTGCGATCGTCCAGGATGATATCATCGTATCAATCATCCTTAATTACTCCCTTGATTTCCTGATCAATTAAGGCATAATTTGTGAATATTGTCCAGGCCGATCAATGATCGTCCTGGCCGATTATTTAAAAATACAGTATACCTTAATTGTCTATGGCGGCAACTTCTTTTTGTTTTGAGCTTATCGTCCTGGCCGATACACGTATCGTCCAGGCCGATCTGTTAATGATGGCTTCCTTAATTAAGAATCCTTATTTAGACTTTCTATTTTAAGCCTGATCGTCCAGGATGATGAAAATATCGTCCTGGCCGATATGAGTAAAAACAGAAATTCTAATTCTCTCAAGTGTGTGTGTAGGGTTACTTGGCATCAGTCTCTTTGACCATTACAAATAGACTCAAGAAGAGAAAAAAATAAAGTACAGACTGACTCAACCCTAGACCTACGCAATCTTGAGCAGGCTTCGTCTATTCGTCCGATCTTTGATTCCTGAAAAGTTAGAAGCAACAAGCAGTCCAAGAGAATCAACAGTGTTTGTCAATCATCAAAACATAAGTCATGAAAATAGATTTGCAACAGGCAGCTGAGGTGGCATGAGAGGAGCTTAAGGAGCTAGATTAATGACTTGGAAGGGATTTAAAGTTTGAAGATTGGAATTTAGAAGAGTTAGAGAGGGTTTTAAAAGGGTTTGAACATGTGTTGATCGGTTAAATGACAATTCTGACTACTGAGTGTTGGTGGAATTTTGAAAATGGGTTTTAAAAATATCAGGCTTCTTTGAAAATCTTAAAATCGACTTTTAGATTCAAATATTGAGATTAAATTTCCTATTAGAGAAATTATACCACTTCGAGAAGTGGATATAAAATTTCAAAATAGGGTTCAAATCCAAAATTACAAATCCTACTTTGAATATCACAACCAGATCTGAGATAGAACCATATATGACCTCGGAAGGTCAAAATGGAGTTTGATTTAATTTCTAGTTATGGTATTTTAAGTAGACTATCATTAATCTTATGCCCAAAAACTTTATAGACAAATGATATTTCTCCCTTAAGGGAGGGGATATCACTATTCAGTAATTATTCGGGCATGTCGATAACGATCGTCGTTGATTAAAATTTTTCAAAAAACACTAATTTAAGTTTTGAAGATGTCTTTTGTGAAATTAAGTTTAAATTTTAATTTTGAAGTCAAAAAGACTATTAGTGATGATATGCCGCCTCAAAAGGCGGAGGTAAAATCTGCTAACGGGTTTAGACTCAGAATTATAGATTTTCTCTTAGCTATCATAGTCTGATTTAAGGGGAGTCGCATATGACCCCGAGAGGATCAAAATGAAGTTCAGTCTAAAATCAAACTACGATAATTAAGAGAAAAAGGGATCATTAATTTCATATTTAGATTGATGCTAACATATGACAAATCTCTTTGGAGAAAGAGTATCGTCCATTGGCCACTATACGAATATGACAATGACGATCATTTCGAAGTAGATTTCCCAAAAGAAATATCAAGTAAATTTTGAAAATCAATTTTAAAAATTAATGTGGGTTCTAAATATTCTACGAGCAGAAGCCCTCGTAGTTAATTACATCATATGGAGACAGAGTCTCTTACAAAAACTCTCGATTAAAATAATGGTGAAATTCTGTTAAAGATTTTTTAGGAGTGATATCAAAAGAAATAATTTTTTGGAACTTCAAACTTGAATTGATCAAAATTAAACACTTATTAATGGATTTAAAGGAAGAATAGTAGGGGATACTTTGAGATTTCAGAACCATCTAGAAGTGTCACAACTTAGTCTAAGTGTTGGGCTTTACATTTTAGACTGAAAGGAGATTTAATAAAAGTTAAGCATTTTATTAGAAATTTGGGATTATATTCCTAGAGGTTGGGGTCTTATAATCAAAGATCTGCCCCATATACTAAATCTAATTTTGGACACTGGACCACAGTTATCCGAACCTAACTAATGCAGTGCAAGATCTAGACTTACCCAAGCATGAATTGGGGAGCCAGCTAACCACATAATCAATTTAGAATAGACGTATTCGATCTTTTTATGAAAGAGTGGTAGTGATGTTTTCTTTAAGGCTCTAAAGAGCTAAGGCAACATCTAGAGATTTTCCTAATTGGCCCTTTGAATTATGTTGGGTGAAAAATGCTAAGGACTAATGCAATTAAAATTTTAACTCTTTTAAATGTATTTCTAATGCAATGCATGCTAGTCAAAAACTTTAAATCATATATGCTTGAAAGTTAAAAAAGGTTTTAAATAGTTTTTTTAAAAGATTGGGTTTCCCAGGTCCGTCATCTCATCCTCATAGGTCAGATTATTCGGACTCTACCTGTAGATAGGGAAGGGTCTAAAGCAAGGAAAGAAGGAATGCAAAAATATGCATGCGACCCTAGGGTCGATCCCTGGCTAATTCCCTAGATTCGTTATATTTCTATATTATTTAACTCCTTAAATTTTAAACTTTTTGATTATGAGTATAAAACTTTTCACATCCTTACGATCCTCACGTATCCAGGCCAAAACAAAAATGGCACCTAAATGCCAAAAAATAGGAAAAGTAGGTAATCCTAAAGGCAATCATATCAACACATGAAATATAAATGAATTAATTAATAAATATCCATAAGCAAACTGCATTGCTTATTATAAACTAGGGTCTATAGAAAGTAAAGTGTCGGTATACCATTAGCAACAAACCAGATTCTAATCCTAATAAAGATGCAAGTAGTTTTGAGTAGGATACTCATTGTCTTCAGTTATTTAGTCCTTTCCTCCTTCGGGCTCCTTGGATCCTTTGTAATAGGCTACCCTAGAGTTAGTTGTCATAGCAAATCATCTAAAGTATGTGTAGAAGGTCGTGTGGCTGGGGTTGATTCTAAGCTAGGTAATTAGTTAGAGTTATCTAATGTTTTGAATTTGTTAAGACTTAAGGGGATATTTAGATTAGAGTTTAAATACTAATATATTAAGAATTTATTTAAATATGTTTTTAAGGTTAAATAATTACTATTTTTATTTCACACCGAGGCCATGAAGTTTATTTAACCTTCCTTTGTGCTAAGCTAATAGCCTCGCAGGCCTAGGTTACCTAGTAGTAATCGGGGTTGATTAAGTTAATTTAGTTGGTTATGATTAAATGTGGATTAATAATAAAAAGGTTTGTTATTAATTTTAGAAAGTTGGTTAAGCTTTTTATTTGAAGGTTTTGGAATTAACAGGAATTATCGAATTTTTTGGAATTATCTTAATGGGTTAATTAAGGGGTTGAATTTTTTAAAATTAAGGTTAATATTAAAGGTTTCAGATTTTTTACAAATATTCTACCTTAATACAAGTTGTTAGAATTTTAGCACGCTTAATTCAGAGTTTTCAATGACAAGTTATGAATTTTAAGAGTTTTGATCTCATTTTGCCCGAGTTTGACCAAATTGTTGACTTTTTTTACTTTGACCAGAATTTGGAGGTTTAAAATTTTTTAAAAATACTAGTTTTTAATTAGAGTCATTAGCCTTTGATTTTGATTGATTTGAATTTTCTATAATTAGTAATCAATTTTAGAAGTTTGGGTATTTATTAGAATTTTTTAATTGTCTTAATTAGAGAGCCTTTTTTGTGATTTGAACCCAAACTAGTCCCAAACCCCTTGAAATCAAGCCCAAAGATCAGAAATGATCTAAGGAGAGATCAAAAAGTGTTTAAGAATTTTTTGGGATTTTTAATAATTTTTAATTAATTAAATTGATTAAATATTGATTACCACTTAAAATTAAATTAAGGATGCTTTTGATGTCAAATTAAATAGGGTTTTAATTTTTTTTATTAGTTAGGAGTTGAATTAAGGTCAATTCGAGTACTTAAATGAATTTTTTTGGATTTAATAAGAATTTCTAATGGATTAATTAGGGATCCAAGTCAATTCTAAAGAGAAAATTTTTTGGCTCCTAATTGGTGGATCAAATGGGCACCAAATTCAGTGAAACTTGGACCATGAGATCATATGATCTCACGGCATAAACACACTAAATTTAAACTCAAATGGAATTCTCTAAGGTGGCTAACCAAGCAACCTAAGGTGATCTCGAAGTCACCTTAGAAAAATCCTAGGGAGCTATCCTAGGGTCGGATTGGGGCAAAATCACTAACCCTAAAATCCTTATGCTAAACATCATCATCACATTCAAAATCAATCCCTAATTCTCATAGGATAGATCAAGATTCCAATTTGGATTTATGGGTGAAACCATGACCCTTAAATCAAAATTGGTATGAAAATGCCCTTAATCACTTCAAACAGGGGAGGGCAAATTTGGAAATGTCAAGGACATGCCCAAATTCACTCTTCCAAAGTCCCAAGCCCTGGTGTCTTCAAATTAATAAAAAAATGCTATAATAGACATAATATTCAACCTGAAATTAAACCATATATAGATGCAATTAGGGCCTGTGACTATAGGGCTTTTGTAGATCTCTTTGAGATCTTTCTAATGAGTATAAGAACATATAATTTGGTCAAGTGGATTGAGAGATATGAATTTTTGAAGTTTCCCCTAATTTTTTATAAAATAATCTCTAATTACCCAGTCAGCCGGCGCTTTACATGCCGTGCGTCACGATTGGCGGGGCAATCGTTAGTGGTTGATGGGATAATAGTCGAGTTAACTATTGCCATCGGATGAGAGATCAGATGGTTCAAATTAAATGGCCTCCAGGACCACGGGATCTAATCCTTACTATTGATCAAAATAAATGGCTAGAATTATCTCTTCAAACTCCCGCATGAACGTGAAGCCGTAGAGCTATTCCGACATGATCCGAGCGATCCCGCCAGCAAACTCCAATAAAATTTCACATGGAGGATATGGAGAATGGGAACCTTCAATCTAATGGTGGAAATTAATTAGGCTGAAGGTTTCCATCACACTTGACTAAACTACCTATCTAGGGAGCTCGGGATTAAGATATTATCACAGAGAAGGTCTCAATAGATGAGCTTCTCTATCAGGAAGCTTCAGGGGATGAAGGAGAGTAGATCTCCTTCAGATGTTAGGACCGGAGGATGGCCGGAGGCACAACTTCGAGCAGAACGTAAGACACTTTCACTGGAGTTTGCTCGAATGGATAAACGGGAGCGACTAGGAAGCTAAGGAACAAGAAAGGAAACTAGAGAGAGCTCTGGGGACATTTTTGAATACATGGGAGCGAATGATGGCCTCTGGAGTGAGCTTCCCTATTCAAATCACTCTAATGCACTTGGTCAACTGGGATTGATTGGGCTGGACCTCAGATGGATGCTAAGTGGAAGGGGACATCCTCCTAGAGGGATCGTGAGCCTGAAGCCAACGAGCTCAGCCTTTGGAAGGCTTTGAGTCAAGCTCAAAGCAGGGGGCACCACCAGAGTTCAGACTCTATTGGTTTCAGTGACCATTGGCTAGGGTCAAGGTCAGGTTAACCTGGAAAGGGTGATGGGGACATTCTGAGCTCGAGGGTGAGCTTAATTGGGTCTAGGGGAGGTTAATTCGATCGGGTGGCTTGGGTTGACCCAAACCTACTTAGTTTGGGTCGAACTGGGCTCAACCCATGTCAGGCCAAACCTTAGGCTTGATATTAGAAATAGGTCTCGGTCTGGTCCACCCAATATAAATGGAAATTAGGTTTGAACTGGCTTAGATTTGAAAGTCGCTTAGGTTGACCCAAACTTTTTCGGTTTGGGTCGAATTGGGCTCAACTTGGTTAGGCCAAACTCTAGGCTTGATATGGGAAATAGGTTCGGGTTTGGTCCACTCAATACAAGTGGTAATTGGGTTTGAATTAGCCTAGGCTTGAAAGTGGCTCGAATCAATATGATTTTGGGCACTTTGAGCTAGCTCAAAAGTTGACCCAAGTCAACCCAAGACTTGGGCCAGTTGGGGAAGATGTGTTGGACTTAGGGCCACCTAGTGGAGGTGTTGGCCAGGTTCAATTGAGCTAAGGGTAGGAGTTGGCTTAATCCCAAGTGGTTTTGGCCACTTTGGGTTAGCCTGATTCTTGACCCAAGTTGATTCAGTGGCTGGGCTGGCTAAGGAAGATGTATTGGGTCAAGGGAGACCCAATAACACCTTGGCTTGGATTCAATTTGGCTAGGATTGAAAAATGGCTCAAAGAGGCCTCTCCTTGGGCACTTGGGTCAAGCCCAATGGCCAACCCAAGTGAATCCAAGACTTGGGTTCTCAAGAGGGGTCTCTTGGAAGCCTAAGGGTTCACCCCAAGGGTCTAGATGGAATTGAAATCATTTTGATCAAGGGGTATGGATGAAAGAGAGTGTATGGGTCATTTGGTCAGACTTGGTTGACTTGGTCAACCAAGTTGACCTAGGACTAAGAGTTGGATCCATTGAATTTAGCTTGATCACATAAACCTAATGGATGGGTGTTTAAAGTCTAGAAAGGTTATTTGGGTCAAATAGCCTGTTTAGGCTCTTAATGGGTCATCAGGTCAAACTAGGTTGACCCAATCAAGTAAGTTTATTTAGGGGTTAAGGTTGGGTCTAATAGATCCCAAATGATGTTTAAAAAGGTTTGAAGAAGATTTCAAAGGTTAATGAAGTTAAGTCAATTTGAATTTTGGTCAAAACTATAAAAATCTACTTAAAGGGTATTTTGGTCATCTTGGCCTCAGGTCAATTCTGGGTCAAAATGAATCCAAAATAATATAGATTAATTATTAACAAGTCAATATCAAGGGCTTGGAATGAATCAAAAGGTTTGGAGTGGACTCCAAGGTCATATTCTAATGGGTGATAGGTCCAATGGCATGAGTCATAAATATTTGATGATTTTACAGCCTTTGGAACTAAATTTAGTTTATGGACTTAGAGACATCAAATTAAGCTCTAACTTGGAGGGCTGATCCCGGAGAGGGATTTTGGATTGGATTGATTGATCTAAATTGATCCTAAGGTCTGAGGACTAGAAGGATACTAAGATTTTGAGTCAAGGGGAACCTAGGGTCAGGGGAGTCCTAGATTCTAGAGTTCAGGAAGGGGTCGAAGTGGCCTCATACAAAATTGAGGTCAATAAGTAGACTTCCAATATATGTAGTAGAAGAAACTTCTGCTGCATATATTGGCGTTGACCGAATGAAAATTTTGAATTGAATTTTGGAAGTCTAAGGAAGGGAATGACCCAACCATGGGTTTATAGGATGCTGATAGAAGACTTACTCCTAATAAACAAATTAACTAGGATGATAATGTGGGGAGGAAACTTGTTCCACACAGAGGACCGAGGCTGGAGGGGAAACTAGGATGGTGCCACGAAGTGCGTACTCCACCACTAGCGAATGATCAAGTGGGGAGGAAACTTGCTCCACATAGTGGACTTAAATTGAAAAATTAGGATGGTGCCACGAAGGGCATACTTCACCACTAACAAATGGTAATGTGGGGAGGAAACTTGCTCCACACAATAGACCTAAACTAGGAACCTAGGATGGTGCCATAAAGGGCGTACTCCACCACTAGTGGATAGTCATATAGGGAGAAAACTTGCTCCACATAGTAGACCTAAATTGGGAAACTAGGAGGATTCCATGAAGGGCGTACTCCACTACTAGTAGATGGTCATATGGGGAGGAAACTTGCTCCAGACAATGGACCTAAACTAGGAAACTAGGATGGTGCCATGAAGGGTGTACTCCACAACTAGCAGATGGTCATATGGGGATGAAACTTGATCCACACAACGGACCTAAACTGTGAAACTAGGATGGTGCCATGAAGGGCATTCCCCACCACTAGCGGATGGTCATGTGGGGAGGAAACTTGCTCCACACAGCGGACCTAAACTGGGAAACTAGGATGGTGCCACGAAGGGCGTACTCCACCACTAGCGGATGACCATGTGGGGAAGAAAATTGCTCCACAAAGTAGACTTAAATTGGGAAAGGATGGTTCCATGAAGGGAGTACTCCACAACTAGCAGATGGTCATGTGGGTAGGAAACTTGCTCCACATAGTGGACCTAAACTGGGAAACTAGGATTATGTCATGAAGGGCGTACTCCATCACTAGCGGATGGTCATGTGAGGAGGAAACTTGCTCTACACATAGGACCTAAACTAGAAAACTAGGATGGTGCCATAAAGGGCGTCCTCTACCACTAGTGAATCTAATCCCAGGGAAAGGGAGGACCATCTCTTAGGAGAAAATGAATATACTAGAATGTTGAGAAGTAAAAGAGAGCATGCTGAACTGGTTTAAAAATTATAAAAGAAGGTAGA
This sequence comes from Dendrobium catenatum, assembly GCF_001605985.2. NCBI lineage: Eukaryota > Viridiplantae > Streptophyta > Magnoliopsida > Asparagales > Orchidaceae > Dendrobium > Dendrobium catenatum. The sequence goes on from NW_021553810.1 coordinate 360,238, forward strand.
AAAAAAATAAAATTTTATTGATTTGATAAAATGAGCTACATCAAGCGTAATAGTTCTTAAGGAAACACCCATTGACAGGCAATATTGAGTTGTTTCTCTTACAATCCACTAGCTGATATGATCATCCTTCGTAGACAGTCTCTACAATGAAGGGTCCTTCCAAAGTTGGTTCAAACTTCCCACCGATCTTTCGGTGGGCTAAGATAGGCCTCCGAAGGACCAAGACCAAGTCTCCTACTTGGAAGGTCATAGGTCGCACTAACTTATCATGAGCTTGAACCATTCGGGCCTTTTATGACTCTAGACTTTGTTGAGCTTGGAGACGTCACTCTTCAAGGCCTTCGAGTTCTTCTAATCAGAGTTTTACTTTTTGATCGTTTGTGATTTGATTTTGGATTGTGATATTGAGCAAAGGAATTTTTATTTCCAAGGGTAGTGCAGCCTCGGACCCATACACTAGTGCAAACAAAGTGGATTGGGTCAGGGTTCTATAAGTGGTCCAATAGGCCCACAGAGCTTCCACCAATCGCTCATCCCATTATCGTTTGTTATCATTAAGGGTCTTTTTAATAATTTGCACCAAGGTCTTATTAAAGGCCTCAGCCAACTCATTAGCTTGGGGGTAATAAATTGTTGAGTATCTCCAATCAATGCTATGGTATCTTACAAAACTATTAATTTTTACAGACATGAATGAGGACCCATTATCAGATATAATTCTATGAGGTACGCCGAATTGATATATGATATGGTCATGAAAGAATTTTAAAAGATGGTGGGATGTTACATTATGCAGGGGAATTGCTTCAGCCCATTTATAGAAGTAATCAGTCGTGGCTAATATGAAGCGATGACCTCTCGAAGAAGGAGGGTAAATCAGCCCGATAATATCCATACCCAACGTTCAAAGGGCCATGAAGCTATCGTGGGGTGCAACACATTAGGCGACTGATGTAAAACCACACAATAAACCTAACATTGATGATAACATTTTGGGATATTCATGCAGTCATCAATCATTCTTGGCCATTAGTATCCAAGTCTTTTGAGTCTCAACTTCATTTTTTGACCCAATTGATGTGCACCACATAGTCCAAAATTGAATTCATTATCGATTTTTTAGGGCTTCTCATCTGTCTAAATAATATAGTCACATTTGATCGAATGATCAATGGTACAATGCATTGTTGACTATTGTATATGATAAAGCATGCTTCTTAACCTAGTTAGCGAGAGAATTATCATTGGGAATTATTTCCTCTTGAAGGTAGTTGATCAGCGGTTGCCTCAAATCACCCTCTTTGTCAGTTGTCGAAGAGGCAGAAAGGATCATAAGAGGTTACTTGTATTGTATCCTAAGTCTATAGGGGAAAGGGATTTATGACCCTGAATCTCTATAGGGATGGAATCTTCCTTCGGACATGCGAATTCCTTTCCAAGCTTTCCTAAGGCATCTGCCGTAGAATTACTTCCACGGGGAACCCTATACAAGGTTATGACAATAATCTGCTAAAGCAAGTGAACGATGTATTAGTGGTATTTTCAGAGATTAGGATTCAAAATCTTATTGGTTCCTGCAACCTGGTTGATCACCAGTTGAGAGTCACCAAAGATCTTAATCACTTTATTCTCCATTAAAATTGCAAGTTCCAAACTAGTTATCATAACTTCATACTCAACCTTATTATTCGTGCATGGCTCCAATAAATGGTAGGAAAAGTACATCATTCCCTTCTCCGGCATTATAAAAATTAGGTCAACTCTGGTTTTTCTTGGGATCATAGATTGTTGGGTTGTATCTCGACGAGCGGATGTTGCACCATCAAAATACAACTCCTAGATGGTATCTTCAGATTCCCTTAAACTCATGATTTGTTTTTCAGGTAAACCATTATTCAAAGAAGAATCTGCAGGCAGCAGGTGTGCATCCAGGAAGTCGATAATGGCCTGCCCTTTCACAGCACAGAGGGGAATGAAAGTAATATCAAATTGGAGAAATATCATAGACCATCGAGCTAGGTGTCTTGATAACATAGGTCGGGTCATAAGATATTGTGAAGAATTAATTATATAAATTAAACTAATCAAGTGGGACAACATGAATGCCTTAGTTTATGAGCTGCAATAATCAAAGCAAGATAATGCTTCTCAATTGATGGATATCAAGGTTCAGTGAACAAAAGTCTTTGGCTAAGGTCATAGAGAGCATTCTCCTTCCCTTCATCATTGACTTGAGCTAACATGGCACCTAAGGATTCTTCTAAGGCTGCAGTGTAGAGGATCAAAGTTTTCCCCAGAATAGGCACTGCTAAAACTAGCGGATTAGAGAGGTATTGCTTGATTTCATCAAAGACATTCTGACACCTATCGTCTCATATGAATTTAGTGTCCTTCTTGGCAAGTATAGAGAAGGGTTGACATCTTCCAGAAAGGTTGGAGATAAACCTCATTATATATGCCAACCTACCTTGAAGAGGCCTTAACTAAGTAAGGCTCCTAGAAGGCGGCATATCTAGGATGGCTTCAATTTTGGCAGGGTCAATTTCAATTTCCCGGTGCCTCACTACAAATCCTAAGAATTTCCCTGAAGTAAACTGAAGGAACACTTCAAGGGGTTCATTTTTAAATCGTAGCAGCACAACCATTCAAAAATAATCCTTAAGTCATATAGGTGAGCCTCCTTAACTTTACTCTTGACAAATAAATCATCGATATAACACTTAACTTGATTATGGATTAAGTCGTCAAAGATATGAGTCATGGCCCACTGGTAGGTCACCCCAACATTTTTTAGGCCAAATGTCATTACCTTATAACAAAAGATTCTTATAGTGGTTCTGAACGCAGTGATTCTCTCATCTTCTGGGGCCATCTTGATTTGATTATAACTGAATGAGCCAGCCATAAAGGAGAAAACAACATGTGAAGAGGCAATGTCTACCATAAGTTTGGGTAGATGAAAAAGGAATTCATCCTTGGGACATGCCATATTCAGATCCCTATAGTTGACACAAAATCTAAATTTGACCATTCTTCTTTCAAACTAGCATGACGCTAGCCACACAAGAGAGGTATTGTTCCTCTCAGATGAATCCGGCTTTGGCCAACTTCTTAATTTTGGAAATGACTTGTTGCTCAATCTCCAAGTGCATGCACCGAGGAGCTTGTTTAATAGGAATGACATCATGTCAAATCCCAAGTTTGTGTACTACTAAGTCAGCGGATAAACTCGGCATTTCATCGTATGTCCAGGCAAAGCAATCCCTAAACTCAGATAACAATTGAATCAGATCCTGGGACTCACCCTCACTCAGTAAGGTACTAATGAAAGTGTGGTAAGGGTCATTGTCAGTTCCCAGGTTAATTTTTTTAACTCACCAACTATCGGCTTAATTTCTTCTTCAAATTTAGGGGGTGCATCCCGAACTTGAAGTTCATTGGGATCATCTAAAGTCTCCAAACAAATCCTATTGAGGGGACCAATGACATATGTAGGGACATTTTGAGATTCAAGATGGTAAGTTATCATTAGATAATATTCATCATCATCAAATGAACTAATGGTACCAAAGCCAATACCACTTGTCAAAATTTTCTTGATTTTAGTTTGCTAAATGTTCTCGTGGTATCTAGATTGACCCTTAGTCTATCGATACGATATGGGACCTATAGAGAAAGAATTTTTTACACATACAAGAAAATAGACAAAAGATAATTCCATTAACTCATTAAAATCTGACTCCTCAAGGGTTACATCGCTTTCATCCCTTGACAAGGAGGAGCAAGGAAAAAAATTTTAGACTTTCTTCACTTCACCATTTAGGTTGAGGGTCACTTTAGACCCTGCAATCATGCCAATCGATGGTGGGTTCAGGGAAAGGGCCTCAATCCTCCTACTAAGCTTTTCGTACATAGTTAATTTAGGCTCGTCACTTTTAACTTTTGAGATATCTACCTCAGGGTCATTGTCCTGGTCTAAGGTGTGATCAAAATTTGGATGCATATTTGTGTTCTAGTAGTCGAAAGGAATTACAACACCCTAAGTTTCTAGTTCATCATCGGAATTTGATTTGGATCAATATATACAGGTGTTGTTCTCCTCTCTAATGAAGCATGGCCTCAACAACGCGCCCTTAGAGCCATCCTCTCACCACTTTCAGGTAATATGTTTGGAGGCCTTAGGATAATGATATCAAATTTTTCTTCACTACTCGATTATACCATTTCTTGATTTTTATCTTCCTATTTTTCTTTTTCTTTTTCTTGGTTAGAGCTTTGTCCAGCCACTTTCTCCTCAATTTTGATCTCAAGCTTAGAGCGGTATGAGGACACTTTCAGTATAAAATATGCAGCATCCTTTTAGATCCCAATTTCTTGAATCGAGAATGGTTGCATATCACCCCTAATCGCATGTTTAATGTTGTCTCATTGATACTTGATGCACTGGTGTAGGGTAGGTGGAACCATTCTATACTCATGAATCCAAGGTCTACCTAGGAGGGCATTAAAGGACATTGCCGAATCAATTATATGAAACTTAGCTTTAGTTTTCAATTCTCCTTTTCCTAAGAGAAGAGTAATCAAACCTAAAGCAATCTCACCCTTTTCAATGAACCCATGAAGTACCAACTGGTCAGTTGAAAGCTTGTTAGTATCCACTCTAAGGTATGCGAGGGTCTTTATGTTCATTATGTTGACTGATACACCCAGATCAACAAGGAATCTTGATAAATTGAAATTTCTCATATCTACAATAATATAAAGAGGACGGTTGTAGTCGGTAGTTCCCAAAAGCATATCTTCATCCAAAAAAGTTACCCTAGGGACCTTTTTGAAGTAGAGTGCCTCATCTTTTGAAGTTAAACCCAATTGGGCTAAGCAAATCTCAGGATTAAGAAGTACCTTGATTAAAGACTCTCTCATTTCTTTGGAAAGAAGGAGGGCGTCATAAATGCTTAATTTAGCTGGCAACTTCCTAAGATGGGCTAAGACGTTATAATCAACCTTAGGAACAACGAACATGAAACCTGGAGGGATTAAAAGGAATTCGGGTTGCTGAGGAGAGTTTAGATTTAGATCTTCAAAGATGGGTTGCTTACCTTTATCCCGAGGGGAAAGCCTAGGGGGTAAGACTTTACTGTCACGGAGTTGCACCTGCTCGATATCCTCAGGAGGGTAAACTAAAATGGTGTCTACGCTCATTATAGGCATTGGATCATCATTTCTTGAGAGGGAGTCAGAATTCAAAAATTTTATCACAATAGGACTCCCCTGAAAATCAATTTGGGGGAAATCACTTTCTGATAATGTTTCAAAATTGACGTCTCCTTGGAGGGTCAGGTTATTCAACATTTAGATTGATCTCACCAAAATTTTGATTTAAAATAGAAGAATCATCAATTTGCATTTCAGATTTGTGGTTAATCATCAAGACATGGGTAGAAGAATATTTTTTATTAAACTTTTGACCCTTTGCCTTTGATGGGGCAAAGTAAAAGTCAGATAACATGAGTGGGGAAAGAGCTTTCACACCGCCATCTACCACTCTGATACATCTCTCATCAACACACTTCCTCTCTACAAAGTCATCCCTCTTTTCTTTTTTATGTTTTATAGTAGTTCCTATGACTACTGGAGAAGGAAGCGGCTCAACATCCTCCTGCGAAGCGTCCAGGTCAACCTCCCACACCAAACCCTGGGCTGTCGTAGTCAGGTGTTGAGAAAGATGAAAAGACTTATTAATCGACTTTTTAAATGCCCGGAACAAAGCAATGTCTCAACCATCTTCAATAGAAAGAGAAGTGTTAAGAAGATTACATGATATGTTTTTTACGGAAGCCTACTCCAAATCTACCAAATACTCCTTAGGAATTATAATATTACCTTGGTTGAAGTTCCTTTTGAGCCAGTCTTTAAACACAACACAATCCTCAAGTGGATGGCCGAGCATGCTATGGTAAGGATAGTATTTGGGATCATCTTTCCTACTCTCGTCCTCTAGCCTCCTAGCTTCTAGCAACTGAAAATTTGGTTTCTTTGATAAACTTTTGAAGATCCTCCTCACTGACTCCCTCTTAAATGGATAAGGTTTTGCCAATCTCTCTTTAAAAGAGATAAAGGTAGGATCTCTAACAAATAGAGGTGTTATTTGGAATGACTACTTTTGGGGTGGCTGTGGTGGTAGCAGAGCACTGGGCTGACTAACAACTGGCCTCTTCCCTTTATCAACTACTGAGACTGTGGTTTTCTTTTCAAAAGATTTTACTAACTTAGATCCCTTCTTTTCCTCAGACTGCTCCTGTAAGAATGACATCCTAGGAGCCTCTTCCTGCAAATTGCTAGCCTTATTTAGAAGTTTTTTGAAAAGTTTTAATTGTAAAACCCTTCAGGAGAAAAGCAATCAGACTGTGGATATTCCTTACAAGAATTTCCACAGCATGTTTCTCTTGCAACTGGGGTTTACACTTCATCGAGAGGTTTAGCCACCTCAAGATGTACTCAACCAAAGACTCTCATGGCTTTTGGTTTTCAACAATGAGATTGCCCATAGTAGTGCGCTACTGCATTCCGAAAAATCTCTTTAAAAAGAGATTTTCTAGATCGTTAAATGTTCTTACTGAACTATTGGGCAGATTGGCATACCATTAAAAAGTAATGCCAAAAAGACTACTAATAAATTGGCGAAAGAGTAGAGCATCCGACCCTCCTACATTGCAACAACTTGCTCGGAAGTGGGCCAGGTGCTTTCTCGGGTTTTTAATTATAGTAAAAATTTTAAAGGATGGTGGCACAAAGCCTTTAAGGTAAGGAACTGAGTCATATTCCTCGGGGTAGGGCCTACCCTTTAGGATAGATACGATCCCTTATGAAAAAGCTAAGGCCTGCCTTACCTGGCCCTTAATCAGTTTCTTAATACCTTTCTGAGGTAGTGCCGGAGGAATAGTGGAAACTGTAGGCTGAACTAAAGATATTTCTGGCGGATATGGAAGAACCACTAGTATTGATTTGGGGGATTTAGAGCTGAATTCTACCTTTTTAGCTCTTTCTACAATCTCTTGAGCTAACTATTGCTATTTTAGAGAAGCCTCTTGTGATTTATCCAATCACTCTTGCATTTCCTGGACTTATGACATCATGCTTGCAAGCTGAGTCTCCAAGTTCCTTATATATTGGTCTTCCCTAGCCTTCATCGACTCATTTGAATCTGACTCATTTGTAGGTGAATCTTCTTCCCTACCTAATCAATGCTTACTTGGCTGAGTTTCTTTGTTAGACCCTCTGGTCTCAACTATATAAATATTATCGGTGGGGTCATCCTCTTTAAAAGGAGATCATTCAAATCCAGTTCAAAAGTGGCAATTCCTTCCTTGTTTAATAGAATATTTTTTATTTCCTGTACCACCTCCTCGATTGGTCTGTCCCCAATTGACTCAAGATCAAGAGTTAAGTACCCTTTATAGTCAACCATCTCAAAGAGCTCATCATACTCTAACTTGAAAATAATTGTTGTGAGTTTTTTATTAGCATATGGTTGGAATCTTGAAACTAGCTCATCTATCATCTCTTGATCTAGGTCAATTCCCTCCCCTTCGACTTTCCCTGAATGGGTAGTCAGAAGGGTGGCATTCTCAACTAGGTGAGGGACACATACCTTAGGAGGAGAGGTAGGAGCTTAGAGGGTAATAGCTCCTACATCAAGCAAGGAAATGTCCTCAGACCCCTGAGTAGGGAGCCCAAGAATGACACATAGAGTTTGGGGAACATCAACTTAAACAACAATGAGGTTAGCAACTAGGACATCAACTGAATTGGTAGCAAGGGTATTATCGACTACAGTGACTGAAGTACTGGCACAAACATCTATCGAATCAACTGGAACTGAAGGAGGACTGACTGGAACTCATTTCAGTTGGAGGATGAATTTAGATGTTTTAGGAGGTGGTAGCAAAATCTTTAACTTAGTCCTCTTAGGTACGAACTTCTTTTTAGGAGATTTGGGCCTCCATCTGTTAACATCGACCGGTTTCTGAATCTCAACTTTCTTTGGCTTGATGACCATTGAGGACAACTTTTAAGGTTTTGGAGGGGGTACCAGGGGCCTACTAGTAGGGTGGTGGCCTCTCTCAGACCCAGTTAGTACAATACCCTCCATCTTGGAAGATGGAAGGCGTGGCACCCAGTGGTACCCATCTACTAATATCGAAGTAACAGGTTGTCAGACAAATTTTTTATTTCTTCTAATAGGCTGAGGAGTTAGATCTTTTGCTTCAGATATTTCTTCTTTCAATTCCTCCTTCTGGAAGTGGTGGGAAATAACTCCCTTCAGCTATTTCATGTATTCTTTCTTGGTCTATCCAGATTGTGCAGCACAAGTATGAATTATATTTCTCAAAGTCCTTGTTCTTTGAAGAAGCTTTTCCTTAGGGGTCGTCTTGGTTGAGTAGTTAATCGGGCATGGAGGGGAACATGCTATCCTAGCCGCCCTCTCCTCCCCATGAGTAGTAGCAAGGGGGTAGAAGCGACTCCCCTTGAGGAGGGGAGAGGAGGTAGGAATAGGTAGCTCCTCGACTGCCTCAAGCTCTACCTGGGCCAAGGTCTTAAAGGGGACAACTTTTCTTACTTTTGAAATTTTCTTTATGAGTCTCCTTAAGTAGTTCTTCCTTTGGATCTTATTGGAAAAAGTGAACCTAGAATTAGACCCATCTTTGAAAATGGGCTTAATCTCGGTGGGGACTTCAATAATTGGTTCAGGTTATTTCTCTTAATCACTGGTCACAGGTAAAGTGGGTGTTGACCCCACAATCAACTCGACTACTATGGGAACCTATTTACTGGCATCCAAATCAATAATCTTATGTCCATCCATGGACAACTCTAGGGTGTTAAAGCCCATCCCAAAAATCATAGAACTCCCTAGATTAGTCACTTGACACGATAACTCTCGGTATAAGGAAATGATCAGTTTGCCGACCATTATTGCAATTTTCTGAAATTTAAAGAAGAGGATTGGAATTAGAAATTTTGAAAGAGATTTTCAATTTTTAGAAGCCTAAAACTCATGAGAAAAATCTCAATCCAATGATATACGTCGGGTTATAGGAATTACCACCCGACACATATTAATAGGATTAAGAGACTAATTATGAACTCAAGGAGAATTAAACTTTTTGCAACATGTGCTAGCCCATAAAGGGATATTGTGGGGTAGCATATGATGATTTGGAGTTTAAAGAGAATTTGAAAGGATTTTAATCTTATGAATTTTAAAGGGAGCTTCTTGCAAATCCCAAAACACAACAGGAAGAGTTTCCTCTTGCCGAAGGCTTATGGGATTGTGAGAAAACTCAAGTAAAATTAGTTTCCTAACTCTCCCTACTTCTAAAAGTCAAAGGGAGAATGAGAGGTTAAGGCCAAAATGTTTAGATCCCGAAAATAAGATCTTTAGGACTCCTTACAATTTTAAGACTTTATGTATTGAATCAAAAATCAAAATCATAAGTTCATAAAATTAAAAAGGAGATCTAAAGAATATGATTTGACACTATCGTCCTACCGATTGACCCGAAGGCAGAAGGTCAAAATCAGAGTAAATATATTATTATTTTGGAGGTCTCACCACTCTTTTTCAACATGACTTTTTTTTAGATGTTGGCCACACTCACCGAAGAGAGAAATGGGTAGAGGGACCAACGGAAGAAAGGTAGTTAAGACTACCGATGAGACAAAATTTCATCAATATTAAAGGTGGAGAGAGATATTTATTTCCACTGTGCATGCCATTTTTTTGTTTGGTGGAATTTTGAAAATGGGTTTTGAAAATATCAGTTTTCTTTGAAAATCTTAAAATTGACTTTTAGATTTGTATCTTGGGATTGAACGTCCAATTAGAGAAATTATACCATTTCAAGAAGTGGATATAAAATTTCAAAATAGAGTTCAAATCCAAAATTACAAATCCTACTTTGAATATCATAACCAGATCCGAGATAGAACCACATATAACCTCGAAAGGTCAAAATGGAGTTCGATCTAATTTCAAGTTGTGGTATTTTAAGTAGACTATCGTTAATCTCACGCCCAAAAAATTTATAGACAAATGATATTTCTCCCTTAAGGGAGGGGATATCACTATTCGGTAATTATTTGGGCATGGCGATCTATGACGATAACGATCGCCATTGATTAAATTTATCCAAATATCACTAATTTAAGTTTTGAATATTTCTTTTGGGAAATTTAGTTTAAATTTTAGTTCTGAAGTCAAATAGACTATTAGTGATGATATACCACCTCGAAAGGCGGAGATAAAATCTCCTAATAGGTTCAGACTCAGAATTATAGATTTTCTCTTTGCTATCATAGTCTGATTTGAGGGGAACTGCATATGACCCCAAGAGGGTCAAAATGAAGTTTAGTCTAAAATCGAACTATAATAATTAAGAGAAAATGGGATCATTAATTTCATATTCCGGTTGATGCTAACATGTGACAAATATCTTTGGATAAAGTGAGTATCATTAGTTGGCCACTATATGAATATGATGATGACGATCATTTCGAAGTAGATTTACCAAAAGAAATATCAATTAAATTTTGAAAATCAATTTTAAAAATTAATGTAGGTTCTAAATCTCCTATGAGTGCAAGCCCTCATAGTTAATTATATCATAGGGAGACCGAGTCTCCTATGAAAAACTCTCGATTAAAATAATGACGAAATTCTGTTAAATATTTTCTAGGAGTAATATCAAATGAAATGATTTTTTGGAACTTCAAAGGTGAATGGATCAAAATTGAACACTTATTAACAAATTCAAAGGAAGAATAGTAGGGGAAACTTTGAGATTCTGAAACCATCCGAAAGTATCCCAACTTAGTCTAAGTGTTGCGCTTTAAATTTTAGACTGAAAGGAGATTTAATTAAAGTTTAGCATTTTATTAGAAATTTAGGATTATATTCCCAGAGGTTGAGTTCTTATAATCAAAGATTTTCCCTAGATCCTAAATATAATTTTGGACACTAGACCATAGTTGTCCAAACCTAACTAATGCAGTGCAAGATCTGAACTTACCCCAGCCTGGATGGGGGAGCCAGCTAATCACCTGATCAATTTAAAACAGATGAATCTAGACTTTTTATGAAAGTGTGGTAGGGACATTTGTTTAAGGTTTTGAAGAGCTTGGGCCGACATCTAGAGATTTTCCTAATTATCCTCTTTAACTTATGTTGGGTGAAAAATGCTAAGGACTAATGCAATTGAAATTTTGACTCTTTTAAATGTATTTTTAATGCAATGCATGATAGTAAAAAACTTCAAATCATATATACTTGAAAGTTGAAAAAGGCTTAAAATAGTTTTTTAGAAAACTTGGCTTTCCCAGGTCCGGCACCTCATCCTCATAGGTCATATTATATGGACTCTACCCATAGGCGGGGAAGGGTCTAAAGCAAGGAAAGAAAAAATGCAAAAATATGCATGCGACCCCGGGGTCGATCCTAGGCTAATTCCCTAGATTCATTATATTTTTATGTTATTTAACTCCTAAAATTTTAAACTATTTAATTATGAATATAAAACTTTTCACACCCTTACGAGCCTCACATATCTAGGAAAAAACAAAAGCGGCACACAAACACAAAAAAACTAGGAAAAGTAGGTAATCCTTATAGCAAATGTGATTTTATGGATTAAAATTTTGAAGATAGCAAACATTCATGATTTTCTATGACTGCCTCACCTACTAACTTTCAGGTCCACAAGATCAAGTTCAACTCAAGCCAGCTCAAGATTGGGTAGATTAGGTCTGAGTCAGTTTATAATTTTCCTTTCTTGAGTCTATTATAAATTGTGTGATTTCTGATGCTAAGTAACCTTGCATACACACACATAGGGAAAAATTTCTATCTATTGATTAGAGTTTTCTATTTTGATCACATCATCTAGGCCGATCCAAACATCATCTTGGATGATCTATTAAAAATAAAAACCCTTATTAGGATATTCTTGTTAAGGAAGCCATCATTAAGCACATCGTCCTAGAAGATATTCGTATCGGCCAGGATGATATGCTCAAATCAGAAAGAATCAGTCGTCATATCTATATAGGTATTCTTTATTTTTGGACATCTGGTAATTAAGAAAAGTAATTAAGGTTTGATTGCATAATCACATCAACCTGGACAATTGTAGGATCGTTCGGGTTGATCTCTTGGATGATTGACATCGGCCAGCTTCTATTCAGGGTGATGCTCAGGAATAGTTTCACATATTTGAACTAATCAACCGGGCCGATCATTAGATCGGCTTGAATGATCAAGCTATTTTTGCATCGTCCAGACATTCTTTCAGAGTGATTATCTGAACGATATTCAAAGATTTGTACTGATTGTATATGATGATATTATATCAACCTGGACAATACGACCAAAAATCTTCTGATCATCTCAAACAGTCCGGATTGATTGAGCGTAATTTATGCTGATCGTCCAGGATCATATGTATATCATCCTAGATGATAATGTCGGTTTATATAAAATAAGATCTATTATGAAACTCTTCTATTTAAGAGCTCTTATTCTATCCAAGAGCTCATCTTTTGCTACTGTTTTGACCTGAGAGAGCCAAGAGGAGAGGGAGAGCAAGGGAGAGAGAGAGAGGATCTCATGAGAGGGAGTTTATGAGGGAGTTCACAAAGATTTCTCCAAGCAAGGATTTGTCATCGTCTTCTCCAGTCATCATCCTTAGTTCCTTGGGGGTTCTAGAGAGGTAAACTTTAGCATCTGATCAAGGTTCTCTACCTGCTTTAGGAGGAAGAAAAAGGTGTTGGGTTCTCTGCCTGCTTCAGGAGGAAGCAAAAAGAGTTGGGTTCTTTTCCTACTTCTGGAGGAAGCAAAAGGAGTTGAGTTCTCTACCTCACCTAGGTTTGTGGAAAAGAGGTTTGTATAGGCTTCTCCAGCTGTGGGAGCAAAAGGAGAGATACTGAGTTTAGTGCAATACTCAAAGGGCGACTCTGGGGAGTGGACGTAGGTCGTGTTGATTGAACCACTATAAATTTTTGTGTTCTTTATTACTACTTCCGCATTTATTTTCCACACTTTGATATCTATGATGAATCTTGGTTTTTGTTTTAAGATTATGTTTTGATCGAAAGAGTTTTTAAAATATCAATTCACCCCCCTCTTGGTTAGCCTTGGGACTAGTTCATAAAGGCTTAACATCCCTAACAAACTTTTTAGTGCCATCAAAGCACTTTAATCCTAAAGGAAATCATATCAACACATGAAATATAAATGAATTAATTAATAAATATTCATATGCAAACTGTCTTGCTTATTATAATCCAGGGTCTACGTAAAGTAAAGTGGCTGGGCACCACTGATAACAACCCGGATTCTAATCCTAATAAAGACACATGTTATTTTGAGTGGGATACTCATTATATTCAGTTCTTCAATCCTCTCCTCCTTCGAGCTCCTTAGATCCTTCGTAGTATGTTACCCAAATGAAAAAGAGGGCTTTTCCTATAAGGGGAAGGTCGTTTTTTCCACTTTGGGTGTGAAATGATGATCCAAATTTGAATCTCTAAATAGAAAAGGGCTATTCCCCTAAGGGGAGTCCTTTCCTCTTTGGAATCAGACCTTTGGATCCATATATCCCATCTCAAAACTCCACTTTTGCACAAATTATATATGACAATCTTAATAATACCAAGTTATAAACACAACTTAAATTTAGAAAAATTAGATTTTCTAATGAATTCAATTTTATGTTGTAGTTCACAGTAGATCACTTGTAAGATAAAAAATTTTATGGATTTTCATATAGGCTAACGAACATTTCAAACA
>NW_021553810.1:374514-375038 GCF_001605985.2 Dendrobium catenatum
TATAAAAACTCATAAAACAAATGAAAATAAAAATACAACAAATAAAAAACATGCACACAAAAACACATAAACAAAGGGTTTAAACATCATTTTGCTCATGGTGTGATGATTCAGAAACTAGATCTGCCCAGGAGATTTTTTGTTTTTCATTATTTTTCCTTTCTACAATTTGCTTAGCTTTACCTTTTTCTTTACCAGGAAGAGTTCTCAAATTAGGGCACTGAATTTTCAGATGTCCAGATTTCCTACATCCAAAGCAAATTATATTTGAAGAAATCTTAACATTCTTACCATTTTACATTTATTCCACTTTTATTGATGCTTATGCTTGTGCTTTAGTGGACTTTTCAATTTGCTTATTAAGTCATTATTTCCTCACCAACTAAGCCACTTTTCTCCATGTCTTCTGCTTTTAGCATTATTGTTTCACCTGCATCCAAAAGTCTTTGACCTAAACATTGCTCGTAAGCAATGAGTGAGCCAATCAAATTATCAATAGAATATTCATTCAAATTTTTCGATTC
>NW_021553810.1:375722-431768 GCF_001605985.2 Dendrobium catenatum
CAAGGCGGAGAAGCCTGTACAAAATCACTTTCACCTTCCCCGGTGCGGCGGAGTAGCCGGGTTCTTTGACACCAAAGAGATCTTCTTCTAGCCAAAACTTCCCTCAAGATGACCATTGAATCCGATGGTACTGAGGTGCAAGTTCGCCGAAGCAACCATGTGAATATCCCCTCCACACTCCCTTGAAATCCCCTTCAAGGATCTTCTCCCTCTAAAACTCCACCCTTTCCTCTCTCCATTTCAAATTCTCTATTCTAGTTTTCTCCAAAAGAACGAAGACACAATGACTGTCAAAGATACACTTTGTCGTCCTTTTACACTCTCCAAGTGTCGGCAGAGAACCGGACCGATGTTGTTGAACTTCACTTGAGAACCTTCAGAGGAGATGGGCAGAAACAAGGATATCTTTTTCTTCAAGTAACCTTGTGAATCCCTCACAAATCCCTCACTTGATCTCTCACTCTTCACTCTTACAATCTCTCCCAAACACTCACACTCAATGATCCCTCTCAAGAGAAAAAAACTCCAAAGGCACTTGTAATAGTTTCTAGGACTCCTTATATAGAAAGGACATGAAAAATCGTCCAAAAAACTGCTAATTTCAAGTTTTTCTGCGCAGTGGATCGTCCCGTACGAACCTGAGTTAGTACGGACGAACTGTGTAAAAAACTATCCCGTATGAACCATTTGTGCATTAGTATGAACCAATTTCATCCTGGGATGAAATAGATTCTTCCTGGGATGAAAAATTTCGTCCTTTACGAACAGTTATATCAAAGGTCGGTTCCGAAAACTCTAGAATGTTGCCATAAACTGCCATAGTCGGTTCCCATCGTCCTGGGATGAACTGGACTTCGTCTAGACGAAATTTTTATAGAGAGCAACTCGTCCTAGGACAAAATGTTTCGTCCTGGACGATCAGGACTTAGAAAAAATTTTCCAGTTCAGTTCCTGTACGTTCCATTGCTCTTATAAGGAGATAACCGATCTGATCGTCCTGTACGAATAATGTTCGTCTCGTACGATCAGCACAAGTTTTTCAAGATCTCTTTTAGTGTGTGTGAATTTATTCACTCAATTACAATCACTCCCTCTCAAATTTAATTTAAATAAAAAGTACAAGCTTCAAAATTACAAAATATTTCATGTTGAATTAGATTTAAAGTCTTCGTAGTCTGGAGTTTGATTTTCCTGAAATATTAGTACACACAAGAGCAAAAAAAAATCTTTCAAAAAATGTTAGGAGATAACAACACATAAAACAATAATATTTGGAATCATCAAAACAATACAAGTTGCAAGAATGTAAAATATGCAAATACCAACTTTCCTAATGTCTACCACTAGCGGATGGTCATGTGGGGAGAAAACTTGCTCCATGTAAAGGACCTAAACTAGAAAACTAGGATGGTGCCATAAAGGGCGTCCTCCACCACTAGCAGATCTAATCCCAGGGAAAGGGAGGACCCAGCCCTTAGGAAAAGATAAATAGACTAGAATGTTGAGAAGTAATCGAGAGCGTACTAAACTGGTTTAAAACTTACAAAAGAATGAAGAAAGAAAAAAGAAAATTTTATTGATTTGATAAAATAAGCTTCATCAAGCATAATACTTCTTAAGAAAATGCCCATTGACAAGCAATATTAGATGGTTTATCTTACAATCTACTAGCTGATACGAGCCTCCTTCGTAGACAGTCTCTACAATGAAGGGTCCTTCCCAAGTTGGTTCAAACTTCCCACCGATCTTTCGGTGGACTAAGATAGGCCTCAGAAGGACCAAGACAAAGTCTCATACTTGGAAGGTCATAGGTCGCACTAACTTATCATGAGCCTGAACCATTCAGGCCTTATATGACTCTAGACTTTGTTGAGCTTGGATACGTCACTCTTCAAGGCCTTCGAGTTCTTCTAATCAGAGTTTTACATTTTGCTCATTTG
This sequence comes from Dendrobium catenatum, assembly GCF_001605985.2. Classification (NCBI taxonomy): domain Eukaryota; kingdom Viridiplantae; phylum Streptophyta; class Magnoliopsida; order Asparagales; family Orchidaceae; genus Dendrobium; species Dendrobium catenatum. The sequence continues at coordinate 377,663 of NW_021553810.1, forward strand.
TGATTTGATTTTGGATTGTAATTTTGAGTGAAGGAATTTATATTTCCAAGGGTAGTACAACCTCGGATCCATACACTAGTGTAAACGGAGTGGATTAGGTCAGGGTTCTATAAGTGGTCCGATAGGCCCATAGAGCTTCCACCAACCGCTCATCCCATTATCGTTTGTTATCATTAAGGGTCTTTTTGATAATTTGCACCAAGGTCTTATTAAAGGCCTCAGCCAACCCATTAGCTTAGGGGTAATAGATTGTTGAGTATCTCCAATCAATGCTATGACATCTTATAAAACTATTGATTTTTGCAGACTTGAATGCGGACCCATTATCTGATATGATTCTGTGAGGTATGCCGAATTGATATATGATATGGTCTTGAAAGAACTTTAAAAGATGGTGGGATATTACATTACGCAAGGTAATTGCTTCAGCCCATTTTGAGAAGTAATTAATCGCGGCTAATATGAAGCGATGACCTCTATAAGGAGGGTCAATCGGCCCGATAACATCCGTACCCCAACTTTCGAAGGGCCATAAAGCTATCGTGTGGTGCAACACATTAGGCGGCTGATGTTAAACCACACCATAGACCTAACATTGATGACAACATTTTGGGATATTCATGTAGTCATCAATCATTGTTGGCTAGTAGTATTCAAGTCTTTTGATTCTCAACATCATTTTTGGACCCAATTAATGTGCACTACATAGTCCAGAATGGACTTCATTATCAATTTTTAGGGCTTCTTGTTTGTCTAAAAAAACACAGCCACATTTGATCGAATGATCGATGTCACAATGCATTGTTGACTAGTGTATATGATAGGGCATGCTTCTTAACCTGGTTAGTGAGAGAATTATCCTTGGGAAGTTTTCCCTCTTGAAGGTAGTCGATCAGCGGTTGCCTCAAATTGCCCTCTTCATCAGTTGTCGAAGAGGCAGAAAGGATCAGAAGAGGTTGCTTGTTATTGTATTCTAAGTCTATAGGGGAAAGGGCTTTACGACCATGAATCTTTATAGGGATGGAATCTTCCTTTGGACATGCGAATTCCTTTGCAAGCTTTGCTAAGGCATCTGCCATAGAATTACTTCAACGGGGAACCCTATACAGGGTTATGATAGAAATATGCTCAAGCAAGAGAATGGTATATTGGTGGTATTTTAAGAGATTAGTATTCAAAATCTTACTGGTTCCTGCAACCTGGTTGATCACCAATTGAGAGTCACCAAATATCTTAATCACTTTAATCTCCATTAAAATTACAAGTTCCAAACTGGTTATCATAGCTTCATACTCAGTCTCGTTATTCATGTAAGGCTCTAATAAATGATAGGAAATGTGCATCATTCTTTCTCCGTCATTATAAAAATTAGGTCAACTTCGGCTTTTCCGGGGATCGTAGATTGTTGGGTTGTATCCCGGTGAGAGGATGTTGCACTATCAAAATATAACTCCTAAATGGTATCTTCAGATTCCCTTAAACTCATGATTTATTCGTCAGGTAAATCATCATTCAAAGGATAATCCGCCGACAGCGGGTGTGCTGCCAGGAAGTTGGCAATGGCCTACCCTTTCACAACATAGAGGGGAATAAAAGTAATCTCAAATTGGAGAAATATCATAAACCATCGAGCTAGGTGTCTTGATAATGTAGGTCAGGTCATAAGATATTGCAAAGGATTAACTATATAAATTAATCTAATCGAGTGGAAAGCATGTAATGCCTTAATTTTTGAGCTGCAAAATCCAAAGCGAGATAACGCTTCTCAATTGACGGATATCAAACTTCAGTGGACAAAAGTCTTCGGCTAAGGTCATAGAGAGCATTCTCCTTCCCTTCATCGTTGACTTGAGCTAACAGGGCACCTAAGGATTCATCTAAGGATGCAGTGTAGAGGATTAAAGTTTTCCCCAGAATAGAGGTTGCTAGAACTGGCAGATTAGAGAGGTATTGCTTGATTTCATCAAAGGCATTTTGACACCTCTCATCCCATATGAATTTAGTGTCCTTTTTGACAAGGATAGAGAAGGGTTGACATCTTCCAGAAAGGTTGGAGATAAACCTCCTTATATATGCCAACCTACCTTGAAGATACCTTAACTGAGTAAGGCTCCTAAAAGGTGTCATATCTAGGATGGATTCAATTTTGGCAGGGTTAATTTCAATTCCTCGATGCCTCACTAAGAATCCTAATAATTTCCCTAAAGTGAACTGGAGGCACACTTCAAGTGGTTCATTTTCAAATCGTAGTGACGCAACCATTAAAAAACAACCCTTAAGTCATATATGTGAGACTCTTTAACTTTACTCTTGACAAATAAATCATCGATATAACACTCGACTTGATTATGGATTAAGTCATCAAAGATATGAGTCATGGCCTGCTGGTAGGTTGCCCCAGCATTTTTTAGGCCAAATGGAATTATCTTATAACAAAATATTCCTATATGGGTTTTGAACGCAGTGTTTCTCTCATCTTCTAGGGACAGCTTGATTTGGTTTTAACTTGATGAGCCATCCATAAAAGAGAAAACAACATGCGAAGAGGCAATGTCTACCAACTAAAAGAAGGACACCCAAAAGGTAATGACTTATCTTTTTTTAAAAAATTACTTTGATAGATATCCAAGAAGGAGACCAAATCCTTCAAAGTTGAATTCATAAAGAGGGAGACCACTCTGCATGACTTTTCAAAGAAAGACATTGCTCAAAAGGATGAAGAGTTAGTGAGGTAGAGCACTGAAGAACTTGTTTAATAGGTTAGGGAATTTAAGTTGAAGTAGGAGTGTTAGGTAGCGTTCATTAATACTTTGTAGTGTTAGAAAGTGCTCTACAAGAAGTATGTTGAGAGAGGCTAAAAGAGCTAAATCTTTTAGAGAGAGGCTTGAGAGAGAGGCTTTAGGTTTTCAGAGAGAGAAAGTTTGAGTTTTTTTAATTTTATTTCATATCCTCTATTCCCAGTTTGATTGGATGGTGGTGGAGGGTAGCCGGTCATCGGTAGATGATGAACGGGACACCTCCATTCCTTTCTCTGCGTGGCATCCTACTGATTCAGTTCATGTCAGATCCAAAAGTAGAGACATTCCATTTCGGGAAGGGTTGATTAATCAGCATTCTCTGGTTTTCAATGAAGGGTGTGTTACTCCTGTGCATGAGGATATTCCGGTGATGGATAAAGGAAAGAGATTATTTGATAAGATGGAGAAGAATGATTTGAATGTTCTTTCACTCAGAAAGAAGGATTTGCTATCAGCTAATGAGTCGGAAGCATCTTCATCCATTGGTTTCAAATTAAAAGTTAGAAGAATTGCTAACCCAATTGTTATTGAAAGAAATGTGGATAATCAAGATTCAAGGGATTTGAATTTGAATTTAGATTAGGTAACACAAGATAAAGATTTGAGATCAAATGAAGAAAGGCTTATGGAAGAAGGTAGGAATGTTCTTCCAATTCCTGAAAGCAGTAAGTTTGGATAGGTTAATGATTGGGTTCAAACCAATCATATTAAAGTGAACTGCAGAGATCAAGATCCTGAAGATGAGGTAGACTCAAATGTGGTAAAGTTGAATATGAAAAAGGTATGTGAGAACATTAAACTACTTCAGAAATCTCTTGTGGTAAAAGTATTTGGGAGAGGTGTTCCTTTTTCTCTTTGTAGCATCGAGTTAAGAAGGCAAGCATCGAGTTAAGAAGGCAATGGAATAGATTTGGAAAATTTCACTTCACCTCTTTAGGTCTTGATTGGATTTTGTGTTCGTTTCAATCTTCTCAAATTATGGAAGAAGTGCTAAGTGGATGTCCTTGGTTTGTGGGAGGACATATAATAGGGTTGGATAAATGGACACCTCAATTTTCTCCAACCTCATTAAAAGGGCTATCTTCTCCAATTTGGATATGTTTGCCTCATTTGCCTTTACATTGTTGGGATGAGGTTAATGTTACAAAGATTGTTTCAAAGATAGGAGTTCCATTGTTCTTGGATGGAAAAATGTTTAAATGAGGAATACGAGAATTTGCACGAGCTTGTGTTCGCATCAATCTGATTCTAAACTATCTCATGGAATTTGGATTGAAGGTTTATATGGTAAATTTTTCCAAAAAATTGAGTACGAGAAAATCTCATATTTATGTTTCAAATGTGGTAGGATTGGACATAATGTTGAGAGGTGCCCGGAAGCTTTGAAAGAAGATCAATTTAAGACTTGGAAGGAAGATTTGAATAAAGGGAAGAAAGTTTTGGGAGTAGAAGAAATTGTTAGTGAAGATTCAAATGTGTATATCCCTTGGATGCATGTTAATTTAAAAGATTGAAGAAGAGCCAAAATCAGAAATCTGCAGCTCAGCATTCGGTTGTGAACAATGAGGTTCACTCAACTCAAGTTCATATGAATACTTCTAATAAGTTTAATGTTCTATCTCATGGTCCTGAGATTGGAAATATATTAGAAATGGAAGAGCATAATACTCCTGTTCAAGGTAAGCAAGTCAATTTGCTTGCTTTGGATGCTAATATTGAAGGAGTGGTTCAGGGAGACTCAACTCAGGATATAGATCAAATTAATGATTTGGAGGCAATTCCAGGTGAAGACAGAGAATTGGAGCAGATTTTTGGAAGAAATGATGTTATGGATAAGGAAATTGAAGGTTCAAGCCATCAAGATGAGTTATTTGAAAAGAAAAAGTTAGGAGTTATTAAAGAAGATAATGCTCGAGAGGATCCAAAAGTAAGGGCTACTGAAGATATTGAAAAAGCTGCTCCAAATTCCAGAAATGTTCCAGATTCTGGAAATTTATATATGGTTGAAGCTAATTTAAAGAAACAGAATATTAAAAGAATTGATGATGGTCAATTTCAGCTGCCAAATAAAATAGCTCATCACAAGAAAAAATTTAATAGAGATTTGAATTCCTTTGGGCCAATCAAAGGTAGCCTTAGAGGGAGAAAATTGGGGAGTCTTGGTGTAAGTGGTGGCTGCACCTCACCATTTATCTCATAACTAAGTTTATGATGGGTGATAATGGTGAGTATCAAGAGAAATGGGATAAAGGCCTGGAGAACTTTGGAGGTCTATGGATGGACAGATGGATGAATTTGCAACTGGATATACAAAACATGGTTTGTATGAAGTTGATCGTCTTTGTGAAGATCCAATGGTGGTGCAAGCATGAAGATTATTGCTTACATGTAATGATTTTTTCTTTTATTAGTTGTTTTTTTTTTTTAAGTCTTATTTCGATTTTAAATTAAGGTTTTGTGGGTATTTGAAAGATGGGGATAAAATATTGAGAAATAAGATTCTTCTATTCTCTATTTTTTACTTAATCGGGAATTCTGGGATAGTAAACAACCTTTTGGGTTGTTTTAATCTTTGTTATCCGTTCCACCCCAATTGATTTAAAATATGGAGTAGAGGATCTTATTTTCTTTATGGAATTTCATATCTTTCAAATATTCTAATCTTGCTTAATTATCTTTTTAATAAATGCTTCCTTTCACTATGTTTTGAAAGGATGGCTATTAGTTTTTTTCTGCTTTAGTTTGTAATAGTTTTCATTTTCATTTAATGCAATTTGCATATCTCAAAAAAAAAAAAAAAAGAAGTATGTTGAATACATTTAGTACTGCCTATAAAAGATAGTCTCATATAAGAAACTAAATAGAAAATTTGTGGATAGAACTACTTCTATGAGATACCTTAGTCATCTAGCAAAGAGTGATGGGAAAAGCCAAGTTATGGATATTTATAATATTTTATATTTTTTTCTTTATCTTATAAGAAAAATGTAATTTTATTTGAAATGAATAAAAAGAAAAATTTTATTTTCCTTCTCACATTTTATGGCAATGCATACATATTTTCATATCTTAGATTTTGACTAATGTACGCATACTCACTTGTTGACTAGTGATCTTTAAATATTATAACTTTTAACTTGGCTGGTTCTTATGAATGAATAAACTTATAATTTCTTGTTGATGAATAATCTTTTCATGATGTCGCATTATATGGGTCTTAACTTTCATTAAGCTTATGTATTAATAAGATTAACCATCTAGACTTGTTTGCGGTATACATGTTTTACATAGTATGAATCCTATCATAAAATGGATCGCTTGTTTTATATAGTATGAATCTTATCACAAAATGGAAATTTCCTTCTAGGGATATATCACACCTTAGATTACCCTCACCATCCCCCAGAAATTTCATCATCATAAGAGTAATATAGACTTTCTATTGGAAGGGACTAGCCTGATACATAATGGAGATCATGCCTTAATGGAGGAGTCACCTTTTAGGGCTATATTACACATTTCTATATTACAATATGAATCTTGATTCATGATTACCTTGGATTGGCTTCACCATCCACCAAATATTTCATCTTCATAGGAGAAGTCATCAATACTTTCTATTGGAAAGGACTCACATGATACTTAATGGAAATGCTTCCCTAAAGGGGGGAGCCTTCTTCTAGAGCTATATTACACATTTTTATTTTCATTTTTAGCTAGTCATTTTTAGCCATCAGTCGAATTAAAAAAGTTGTTCGTCTTGAGGTAGGTTATGTTTTACCAATATTAGTTTTCAATAATTTGATTATTTGGGATTTTTCTAATAAAATTAATTTTTGTTACTAAAAAATGAGGTTGCTTTGTATCGGTAAAACTTTCATTGCGAACCTTTTATATGTTATAGAGATTGAGATTTTGAATATTTTGAATATTTTCTAAAAAAATTTCTCTGATGATTTTGGAATTTATGAAATTTTTATAGAATAAAAAATAATTGGGCTTTGAAAAATCATGTTGTAGTATGATTAAAGTCTTAAAACAATATTTTATACAACATATGGTAAATTAGTTATGTTTTGAAATTGTGAATTTTTTCTTAGTATTATTTATGTTGCCTATCGTTTAGACATTTTAGTAATTTCGGAGCCGATTCTAATCATGATTTATTTAATGAAATGTATTGAACATATATAATGACATTGAAAGAAATAGACATTCTTGAAGTGAAAATGTATTTTGTTGTGCTAGAGCCAGTGTGCTTCCGTGGTGGGATTCTATTATGTCAGAGCTAGTGGGTTACCGATGTGATATTCTATTATGCTAGAGCCACTAGGCTATCAAAGTGGGATTTTATTATGCCGGAGCAAGTGGGCTGCCAATGTGGGATTCTATTATGCTAGAATTAGTGGGCTACCCTCCTATTTTTTATGATGTTGGGGCCTAAGGGCTACCGATGAGGGATTATGCAAACTAATAAATATGCCAAAAAATTAGAGTATGAGGGATATTTTAAGATATTTATTTATATTTTAGTTTCAATAAAGTTCAATAGTTATTTAATTGTATTCAATATTAATATACATTTCAGTTTTAGGTGTTTGAATAGTATTTTAGCTTATTATTATATCACATTACTTTCAGTTCTTTTGGTTTTAATTATTGATTTTTGTTTTAGGATATTATAGCCTATTAAGCCATATTAGCTCTTTCTTTATTTTTCTTTCATTTTTAGGCAAGAAAAAGGGTAAGGAGTGAGCTGGGTAGTTTTGGATATCAAGCTTTGATCTGTAATGTAGATATGCCTTTTGGGTTGGTTAGTTTTATTTTGCAGTCTTAAATTTTATTTAGTCATATTATCTGTTGCTAAGCACTGTTGTAGACACCTTAGATTATACATATATTTTTAGATGATATATCAAAATCATTGTTGATTTTCAATTATCATATACTTTATGAAGCAATTAGTAGTGGTTTTTTGTAGTATATAAAATAAAAGTTTTGTTTCTGTATTTCTCTAGCTAGATCTTGGTGTCAATCTTGTCTCAATCTAACACGATAATGCCTGTGTGATACGAAGTCATATTGGGTCAGGTTGTGACATTCTTCCTCCATAAATTTTAATGTTGGCAACCCCACGTTGACTATGTAACCCATATTCGATTAACAATAAGACCTTGTATTTTATGGAGGAGTGGAAACATTATTTATCTAATTTTTAAGAAAAGTTTAGTTCTTTACCCTTCAAACTAAAAGAAATATCTCTACTAAGTTTCCTTTTGCTCCCTCCAACATTTTTCTTATTTGGTTCAAAATATCATTGTTTACCTTTTTGACTTACCTTTTAGTCTCATGGTGATGAACTACGATGAATTTAAGGTGAATCCCCTACTTATAATAGATTTCTTTGACCTTCTTATCAATGAACGAAGGTCCATTAACACTGATGATTATCATAGGTATCCCATACTTTTAAATAATTTTAGGCCATAGGAAGTTTTGCATGACCTTAGTTGTCATCCTCCTTGGTACCTTTACTTAAATCAATTTAGATAAGTAATCAAGCATCACCAAGATGATTTTTTTTGTCCATTAGTGACAATAAATGACCTAAGAAGGTGCATTCCCCAAATAGTAAATGGTCAGGGATGGTTATGGTTTGGAGCATATGAAAAGGTTGCAACTGTATTAGAGTAAATTTTAGCATTACAAGTATCTCTTGGAGAAATTCTGTAAGTGTTTTCTTAAATTGAGTCAGAAGTTCCCTTGTCTAATGATTTTATGAGTGAGCATCCTTCCTGTCAAGTAGCTTTTACACTTACATTAGTGCACTTCCTTCACAAATTTCTCCACTTCATCACGATTCCTTGACTTTGATATCAAGTTAGCGAATTGGTTCTACTTCCTTAGAATTTATATTATTTTGAAGGGCTTGAATCAATTAATCTCCACTTTTAAGTTGAAGGGACATCTATACAAGATTTATCTCACACATTATATTCACTATTAACTTGACATGCCATTAACTATGAGTTAAAGTATATAATCCCCACCTCTGACTACAAACTTTAGTCCAGTAACCAAGGCTTCCTACTTTGCTTGGTGGTTGGTGACTTAACATTTTATGTGAATGACTTGTGTTCAAATGATTAAAGCTAGAATTTTTAAGACCATGCCTGGTCCTACTCTGTGGTCACCCGATGCTCTATCCTAGTATATATACCATGTATTATCTTTATCACTTGCCACCTCATTCTCCATGTATTATCTTTATCACTTGCCACCTCATTCTCTACATTTATGCAATTGAAGTCCATAAGGAAGTCATTTATAACTTAAACCTGGATGGCTATACTGTAGTGTAGGAGATTTAGAACTTGATAAGTTCAATCTCCCACTTGAGTAACCAACAAAAATGATCGGGTTTGGCAAATGCTTCCTTGGGAGGGTGATTGATGATGATTTGGACCTAGTGGCCTAGAAGAATATTGGAGCCATGGGCTATGGTTGTAGATGATCACATCAAATTTTCTATGATTGGATACGTTAGTTTGATGCTCTTTACAATTTTGCACACATAATATATTGGCCATTATCTTTTCCCTTCTTCTCTAACCACATCGATCCACAACATTTTCACAAATTGTGAGCTATAATAGTAAATATTCTCCTACTTGTGGGCTTTGTAGTAGTGTAAATAAGGATAAGAGAATTTTTAATCATTGGAATGTTGCTTTGCATTCTAAATGTTGCTTTGCATTCTACACTTTTTGTGAAGTAGATTGCACTTATGAGGACTTTAAAGAAAATAAACACTTATTTCCCATCTTCAAGATTAAGCAATTAAGCTTGACTGTTGCCAAATGAGTCACTACATCCCTCATAGTTTTGGGCAATGACATCTACAATATCACATTCAATTTTTCAGGATTTACTTTGGACCCTCTAAGATGTCTAGGAACTCTAAGAATTTGGAACTTATTCTAAAAGTATAATTTTGAGGGTTAAGTTATATGTTGTATATTTTTAATGTGAAAGTATCTCTATTAGGACTTGAATGTGTTACCTTAGCAACTTTGTCTTCATAATTAGACTGCCCACATACACCTCAAAATTTATTTCTTTTTAATATTTGAAGACTCAATTCATCATTCATTAATTTGTTCACTCAATATTCTTCAAGTCAAATGATATCATTTTTTAATAGTATAAATCTTTCCTCATGATTAATGATGTCTTCTCACATTCATTGGGGTTTATTTTTATTTTGTGGCAGCCAAAGAATGTGTCATGAAAGATCATTATCATGAATGCAACCTTTGAGAAGACAAGCAAGTTGATCATTGGGAGTGGGTATGCATCCTTCGGGTATGTTGAGTTCAAATTGGTGAAGTCTATACACATCCTCCACTTTCCATTCACCTTTTACATGATCAAAACATTGGAGATTTAGTTTAGGTATTGTACCTTCATACATTACGAGTTTTTTTACTTCCTTATGTATAGTCTTGGATAGGATGGCTACTATCTTCCTTATTTTGTATGATAGTCCTAACCTTATTCTTGATATTAAGCCTATGTACATGACTTCAACATCTACCCCCAACATATTTGTCATAGTCCAAACAAAGACCTCAACATTATCTCTGAGAATTTAGATGAGTTTGTTATGATGTTATGGGCTAAAGGATAAAATTGTTCTTAAGATCTGCTCTAGGACACATTATACTACCAATAAATCTTTCACCACCTTAATGCCTCAAACCCTAGTACTCTTTCTATTTCAAGCTACAACACTTCCTCCAACGTATTCATCACTTTCATTATAACTTTTAGGTCACAAGCTCATGACTATATTAGTTTTACTTTTATGTTGAACTCCTAACATCCATCCTTGAATTTGACAACACATGTTAAGTTGAGATGACCACTCCAAAAATATTCAATATAGGCACCAAAAGATCACATAAGGTTGCAAGAAAATCCATCAACATGAAGTCGACTATTATTGTGTATTTTTGTTCACCATCTCTCTATGTGAAGTGCAAAGTGATCATCCCTTTGATCATTTATCACTCACACGATAAACTAATAATGACCTATAGTGAGGGTGAGTTGAAAAGAAATCATATTCATCATATGAAAAATATATTTAAAAATATATTAATAAAGTTCCTTGTATTAATAATAACATTGTTGATTTGGTATTCAGTGATTAGTATAGCTACCACCAGGATATTATTGGATTGTTTTCTATGATGAAGGTAACTGAAGCGACCCTAACTATTGATGTTTAGGGCATAGTAATTGATTTAACCTCCTTTAAATGATTCACTTGAGACTTTCTCATTTAGACATCTCAACTCTATCTCCTCTATAGCTATCAAACACTTTCCCAGCAATGTGAAGGGTGTAAGTAGGAACCGAATCATTCCCCTAGTATTCTATAGGAACCTTCCCTGATCATATGCCTGAATTTACTAGGATGAACTCCCTTAATTTTCCTAAATTTATCAAGTCCTTTATTAGGATCTTGAGGAGTCAATAATCTTCTATATATTGTGATCCATATGGAATATATAAAATTTAAATGTTTATATGGTGTGAGAGTCCACTTTCATTGACATTGGGCACTTAAAGAACTCCTTATTTTGAATGTCTTCCACCAACTCTAGAGATACATGTAGGAGAGTGATGGTTGGATACTCAGGATACTTATAAATAGGGTGCACCCCACCATTTTTGTAGTAATGAGCTACACATGATTATTCTTCCATTCACGGGGCAAGTAGGCTCATGATCCTTAGTGGTTTCACAAATATGGGTACTCTCTGTTGAATCCCATAATGTTAGTCCTGCTATATATGCTTGCTTCTCTCCACCATTTGAGCCTTGGGGCTATTCCTATCATGCTCGTGATGTTGGGGGTGATTTAATCTTTTTGGCAGCACTTTGGGGTGAGTGGCTAAGGAAGAGTTGGTTATACTAATTTATTCTTCAATGTTCACATGACTACTAATAAGTTCCAAAACCCTAATGTTCACAACTGATAGAGACTAAGCATGTACGTCAATGGCTTTTATGAAGGCCTTGGGTCAGAGCATTTAGTGAGATTGTTGACTCCAACAATATGATTTCTAGCACCTCTATCTAAAATCTGATGATGAATCTCCTTAGTGACTCACTTGATTCCCACCTCTTCTTTAAGAGAGCTTGTCAATTACTGAGCGATCTCAAGGAGCTCACAAATTACGTGACAATCATCTTCTTAAACTAGGAGAAATATATAATGATGCCCAACGATAGGTGGGAAAACAACTAAAGGGTGATTTCCTTAAAGGTAGTAAAGAAAATTTAAAATTTTAGCATATCATTGATGCCCATCAATAATATTGCCAACTTGAAATATGCAACATGGTCAATAGAGTCGGGTCTTTAGTGATATAACTCTATATAAGGAATTTTGAACTAAGTGAGTGGCTTAATCTCTATGAAAAATATGTTGTACGACTTTAGATCTTTCGTACTCTTCATCACTAGTGTTAATATAACTCTGATTAATACTTGGCATTGAAGTATGTGTTTTGGCACGAGATCATCTTCTACATACTGTTAAGTCGAAAGATCTGTTGAGAGTACCCTTCAGGGCATCCTTCTAAGCTTGCCCCACTAATTCTTAAATCATTCGAATGAGCCTTGCTTTTATCTCCATTAAATTATGATGAATTTTGAAGTTTTGGTTCTCCAACTTCATGATTGAATATTTATTTGATTACTCTTCACTCACTATACCGTGTAGGATATTAGATCAAATTTTCTTGTGAGTGATAGCCAACCCTACTAATAAGTTTTGCTAGATATAGTAAAAAAATAGGAGGAGAGTCAATAAGTCTTGAGAGCAGCTGAGATGCCAAGTATTCTTTGTGAGTGAAGTCCTTTATTGGACTAAAAGGTTTACAAAAAATGCTACCATTAAAATAGAGAAATAATACATGATTTGAAACATACAATCATATGTAGATATATGTACTAGGATGAAAAGTACAAACATGCCCATCTATCTTTGACGTAACTCAAGATGTCATTAGTGAGTACCTTGGGCAAGTGGTGAGTCGCCATGGTCAAATGACCTTGTCAAGTTCTCAAAGGAGAGTGCTTTGAATGAGTCCTCTATGATGAATACCTTAGGGGAGTCTACAAAGGTGAATGCCTTGGAAAATTGGCGAGTTCTTTAAGGTGGGCAGTGTTCCTTCTAGGGTATATGTCCTATAGGTAAGTGCCTTGGGATAAACATAGTTGATGGATCCATAGCTATATGCTCTATAGGTGAGTGCCTCTTGTATGTTGGATGGGGATATCTATGAAAAATGGATGCCCTTGGATAGTAAGAATTGTTGAAATAGCTAAGTCCTAATAAGGCAAGTATCTCTTCAAATAAAGGCTTATTAAGGTGAGTTTTCCGATCAAACTCACTTGAAACATGTTTATCCTTGATTGAACTCTATGTAAGTGAGCTCCTATAGTCTGAGTTTCATTGGGGTGAATGCACGCCTATCCATGACTTTGCTCTATTGAATGCTCCTCAAGGCGAGGATCACTTTGGGTGAGTAGGTTTTTAGGCTAAGCTCCTCAGGGTTAACCTATATTGTATATGTGAGTTACATTTATTGATATATTTTTGCATACTCTATGTTTTTTACACTTCCATGCATGATCACATAAATTTGGAAATTACTTGAGAGTTACTATGGCAGCCAAGAGTGAGGGGGTGTTAATTGGGTGTAATATAAAATTATTATAAAATAAAAATATTATTTTGATTATAATGAAAAAGAAAGTTGATTTAAAATAACAAGTAGAAAACACATACAACACAATTGAGAGGAAAAATTAAAAAGATAGTATAGGCTTAAAATTTTTATGCGATTATGCCAAACCCCAAAATTGGCTAATGTCTAAGCCAAGCCACCCTAGCTAAAAAAATCACTAACCAATCTCATCATATTACAAACTTTTGTGCTTTTCTAGAATAAGTGAGTACAACCTCTTACAACAATCAAATCATGCAATCTCCTACAATGGGGCAAGTGCAATCGAAAAGTTAAAATATCAAGAAAAAAAGATACAATAATGATATAGATCTCTCAAGATTTTTAAGATAATTTTTTCTCACAACACAGTTAGCTATAAGATGAAAAATGAAATATTTGAAAAGATATTTTGTAACTGAAAATAAAAGTTTATGCAACAAAATGATAATTTTAAATGAGATTTCACAAAATATATTCAATATCATTCAAAAATAGAATATTATCAACTCAATATGAGAATAATTTATCAACAAAATAAGCATGAAACTAGTTTTGAAAGCCAATAAACATCATAGCAATGACTAATTTCAAAAATAATAAACTAAGAACGAAATCAATTTTCTTTCAACATATCATGGAAGAGATGATGAATTAGTGAATCTCATACACAATGTATTGAAGATGAATATCATTAAGCTAGAATCAGTCTACTCCAACCTTAGGATGAATTTTTTTTTTCCTTGGCGCTACGCTGCGTCGATTTGAGGGTTCATCCATCCTTCATCACAACCTTAGGATGAATTTGTTTTTACTAAAGCAAGGTGAAAGGATGATCCAAAAGAGAACTCTCAACTTATTTCTAAGATGATACTTTGTAAGAGAATATTTGCCCATTGCTTCTGTTTTTTTTTTTTTTTTTTCGGGTCGGGTCCAATATTGACAGGTCTAAGTTAAGCTCCTCAGCGTTAACCTATATTGTATATGTGAGTTACATTTATTGATATATTTGTGCATACTCTATATTTTTTACACTTCCATGCATGATCACATAAATTTGGAAATTACTTGAGAGTTGCTATGGCAGCCAAGAGTGAGGGGGTGTTAATTGGGTGTACTATAAAAATTATTATAAAATAAAAATATTAATTTGATTATAATGAAAAAGAAAGTTGATTTAAAATAACAAGTAGAAAACAAAGAAAACACAATTGAGAGGAAAAATTAAAAAGATAGTAGAGGCTTAAAATTTTTACGCGATTTTGCCAAACCCCAAAATTGGCTAATGTCTAAGCCAAGCCACCCTAGCTAAAAAAATCACTAACCAATATCATCATATTACAAACTTTTGTGCTTTTCTAGAACAAGTGAGTACAACCACTTACAACAATCAAATCATGCAATCTCCTACAATGGGGCAAGTGCAATCGAAAAGTTAAAATATCAAGAAAAAAATATACAATAATGATATAGATCTCTCAAGATTTTTAAGATAATTTTTCTCTCACAACACAATTAGCTATAAGATGAAAAATAAAATATTTGAAAAGATATTTTGTAATTGAAAATAAAAGTTTATGCAACAAAATGATAAATTTAAATGAGATTTCACAAAATATATTCAATATTATTCAAAAATAGAATATTATCAACTCAATATGAGAATAATTTATCAACAAAATAAGCATGAAACTAGTTTTGAAAGCCAATAAACATCATAGCAATGACTAATTTCAAAAATAATAAACTAAGAACGAAATCAATTTTCTTTCAACATATCATGGAAGAGATGATGAATTAGTGAATCTCATACACAATGTATTGAAGATGAATATCATTAAGCTAGAATCAGTCTACTCCAACCTTAGGATGAATTTTTTTTTTCCTTGGCGCTACGCTGCGTCGATTTGAGGGTTCATCCATCCTTCATCACAACCTTAGGATGAATTTGTTTTTACTAAAGCAAGGTGAAAGGATGATCCAAAAGAGAACTCTCAACTTATTTCTAAGATGATACTTTGTAAGAGAATATTTGCCCATTGCTTCTGTTTTTTTTTTTTTTTTGGTGCAAGAGAGGGGAGTCGCAGCCAAGGAGTTTTGGAGGGAGTTGTAAGGCTTAAGAAAAAAAAAAAAATTGCATTAAGAAGAAATTGCAATGAGGCCAACCACAAGGGAAGGTTTTGGAATGATTTTGAAATAGCATTAATAGGTCAATCAATTAATTAGAAACTATGCATCTAATAGAGTCAATCGGAAACAATTTAAATCAAATAATTTGCAAATAAAATTAGGATTTTAGTTAGAGGAGAGAGAGAGAGAGAGAGAGAGAGAGAGAGAGAGAGAGAGAGAGAGAGATAATCTAAATTATTTTGATAAATAAATAGTATTTATTTTATAACAAATTTTAATTTTGTGAGCATTATTTATCATTTTATGCTAAATATTACAATTACTCATCAAAATTCAACCCATTATTTATCATTTTTGTTCTTCTTGAGCTAGATGATCAAGTTGGGTTTGATGTTTCACTTGAAATGTTTAAAATTAAATATGAGTAATCCAAATTAATGAGTCATGTAACTTATGGGGTTAACATTACTATCCAAAAAAAAAAAAAAATATATTGCTTTTTTTTTAGT
This sequence comes from Dendrobium catenatum, assembly GCF_001605985.2. Taxonomy (NCBI): domain Eukaryota; kingdom Viridiplantae; phylum Streptophyta; class Magnoliopsida; order Asparagales; family Orchidaceae; genus Dendrobium; species Dendrobium catenatum. Next base: position 393,905 of record NW_021553810.1, read on the forward strand.
AAAGCTTCACTTACTCAAATTCATACACAATAATAAAAAAAAAAAGAGAGCTTTTCTTTATTTTGGTAAACCAATCTTTCACCAAAACAAAATATAATTTAACACTTTTTCATGAATTTATTTAGAACGCAGCTCATCTTGGTCTGTTGGTTAGGAGATTTGGCTGCTAACCAAAGGATCTTGAGTTCGAGTCTTGCGTATGTGAATTTGACTTAATTGATCTAAATATCTCCAAAAAAAAAAAAAAAAAAAAAAAAAACTTAGAACGCATAGCGTGATATTCTTCAAACTATAGCATTACTCCAATTATATAGTGGGTTGAACCACCGGTGGGCCTCATCAATCATATAGGGACTCAGCACTTTTTCAATTATTATCAAAAAGGCAAATGACAGTACACAATTCTTTAAATAACCACCTGAAAGATGCCCTATTCTATCTTCCATAGAACCATGCCCTCTTCCTTTGCTTCTTTCTAGAATAATTACTCAAATAAAACAAGTCACTCCGTTAATTAACATACACTGTTGCGTGCCTGTCTTCTATAGGAGCAATTATTACGTCAAGTCATCTGACACGTCCAGAGACCAATAATCATGCGTCATGTCACCTGAAACTCGGTATTGAGCACTTGGTATTAATTGCTCGGTATACGTCCGGATTTCCGGTTTTTTGTCCGGACATAATAATTACTCCTTCTATAGCTATAAATAGTGGTTTCCTTTACAATAAATTACTCTTAAGCTAATAACAATAACAATCTAACTAATTAAATTAAAGAAAAAGGCATCTTCCATTGGCTAACTAATTCATTCTTATAATCACATAGGCTCAAATTTCACAAGCATAGGAGGTTGGAATTGGATGGGGCTGTCTTCTTGACAAAGAATAGAACAAGCAGGACAGGTAGCAAATAAAATTTAATTATCTGATGATGCTAAGTTCATTACAGAAGATTCCATTTGTACAATAAGCCCTTAAATTATTTGCAAAGCTACAAATTGTCAAATGTCTCACATGCATTAATCAGGAGGTCTCTAGTTTACCCCGGCAAGGAGGTCGTTGGGAAGAATCCTGGCTTATTTGATACTTAGTGCAAAAGAGGTGTCGGTCGGAGTTAAATGGGTTAATTTAGGTTTCACTCGAAATTGGTCGGATCCAAAATACTTAATCTGAATTCAATCAGTTATTATAGGCAAGATCAGACCCGAATTTATCTCATCAAATCAATTCATTAATATGTTTTGCTGCGAGTTAGGTCAAGCTGACTCGAGTAATATGAATATGATCGATTGAATGCTATTATTTAAATAATTTGAACCGTTTTTTTAGCAAATAATTAAGTCTTGGTTTATGGATTGTGTTTAACTTGACTCGACTCAAAACTAACTATTTAAATCTTATCAGTGTAACTTTCACCTATCCAATAACTCAAATTTGAGGCTTCATTTGAGACAACTTTCTCAATGCTTTGCTTTTTAGACTAGAACTATAATTTTCAATTTAGCCACGCTGCTTTAAAAGAAAAAATTTGTACTAGGAAGCAATTTTCTATAATAGTTTTAAAAAATTACTTTCTCAATAATAGCTCTTTATAAAGCAATAAAAAAACTATTACAAACAAAACCTGAATTTGATTTGTGTAACTTTCTATCAAATGGAAACAATTTAATATATATATATATATAATAAAGTAATAGGTAAAATATTATTCTTTGCCATAAAATATTCTAATAGTTCATGCTTAGCATAATAACTTGTTAAAAACATGCTATTGACCTTGAAAACTCTTGGAGATAAATGTTGAGAAGCTTAGGAAGAATTAAGTGTTGAGACAAGAAGGAGCTCCAAAGAGAGATTGATAGGCGCCTGTGGTGGAAACAATAGTCTTGACTAGCCTAGCTACCATGGAAGGCATTATAGAAAACCCTTTTGGTTTGGACCTGTCTGAGTTGGATAAATTTAAAGTTGCTGGCCTACATAAAAAATAAAAAAGAATATGTGATCAAAAGGAGCTCTCACTCCTAGACCTTTAGAAAAATGTTTACGAAGGTTTTAATACATATTACTTAAAACTATTGTACTTACATATCTAACACCTAAAATTATATATTTACTCACATAACATTAAAATTTTTTAAATAACAACAAAAAAATCACATGTTCAAACTCTCCACTACTGGGTGTCAATTATTGATCCAACCCGACCCAAAAAATCCGGGTTAGGGTCAACCCGTTTAACAAACGGGTCGAATTCGACGTGATTTCTAACTCGCGGGTCGGGTCGGCCCGGTAACCCATACAGGTCGGGTCCGGGATGACAAACCTAACCCGTTTGCAAAATCGGGTCGGGTTAGTGTCAACCCATTTATGGCCGGGTCAAGTCGAGTTCGACCCGAACCCGACCCGTCGACCCGAATTGAAACCCCTATCCACTAGCATTCCGTAGATACAAAAGCCACCAATTCTATCTATTTAATTCCAAGTGAGATCCTTGATCTCGTTGCCCTTTCTTCTTCCTCAACGTTCACATGTGGCTAATCTTGTCGATGCCCTTTTGGAGCAAAATCTTGCTCGGCTTCTTTGTGCCTCCATCTCTAGGAAAATTATTAGGTCCGGTCATCAGACGTAGAGATACGTCCGGACACCAATAAAATATTGACATGTGGAATGTACATGTGTCCGCGGAATTTTAAGTCAAGCGCGTCAAAAGCGCAATTAAAATGCAAGTAAAGCCCAAGTAAATCGCAGGTAATGTGCAGATAAAGCGCAGTCAAAGCGTGCCTAAAGCGCGGTTAAAGTGCACTCAAAGCACAATCAAAAAGCACAATCAAAGTGCAGTCCACGTGACAAGTTTTAATTGGATGTCCGAACCAATTTTAGGGCTTTCTTGACATTCATGTGCTACCAGTGCTATCAATTCCCTTGCCCCAACAAGATCTCATCAACTAACAATGACATCCACTATAACCTACACAAACACCTTTTATCAATCAACACCTACTACTATGATTAATTAACATAGATGCTACACCTGTTATCAACCAACACCCAGGCTAACCATAGGTTAATCATTTTCTTCCATTCTGTAAAGCAAAATCATTGTGCTTCAGAATTTCGTTAACATAAAATATTCTCAATAAGTATAATATAAAGCTTATTAGCTTTATTCTTTTCAGTCACAATCTTACAAATAAATAAATAAATAACATTAGCAAGATCCTCAAATTTATAACATCAAATAATATAGAAACACTGCTCTCCTTGGTCTATTGGTAGAGAGCTTAGACTTTCAACTAAGAGGTCCCGGGTTCGAGTCTATGTGTATGCGTTGTGTGATGTCCCAAAAAAATAATATAGAAATCAAAGCATTTAATAATAAGAATATAATAATCATTATTAATAGACAAGAAAGTAATAACATTAGAGGTTAAATCAGCATGAAAAGTTGCAAGTCTTAATGATTAACAAGATGATTAGGACATCAAAATTATTAACTTATTTGCAAAATCAAATTTAAAGTTCAAAATTTTTGAATAGCCTTCACATAAGAGGAAAGATCTTAACTACTACAATCATGTTCATCATGATCTCTCTCTAATGTAGCAATGGATGCTTAAGTTTAATCCCACAATTTAATTTTCTTATTATTATGCCTCTCATAAATAAAAATAGTTGAAGTCTTTGTCTTATCTTGCTCACTCATTAAATGATTCTTCACCTCTTTATATGCAAGAAGTTTAATTTATCTTACAAATAAATTATCATTAAATATAATAAAATTAACTTCACATCAAATAAAAAATTATGAAGAAATTTTATTTAGGAAAAGTTGAATAATTATATTTTAGGAAGATATGAAAGAACAAATACACCCTTATAATTAGTAGTGAATACATCTGAAAAAGTCCCAACAATGCTCAAAAAATCACAAGCCCAGTAGGAATTGATAATCCATTTTGAAGTAAATTCTTCAAATAAGAATATTTCATCATTCCATTGAAGGATTCTGTTAAAATTCTTCTATTACAGCAGTATCTATAACAAAGATACTATTTTTAAAAAATGAATCCATTTGAAGGCACAGGTAGACACCGTCATTTTTCACGAAACAACACATGCAAAATCAACAAAATAAAATCTTTATATTACATTAACTTAAAGATATAGCAGCTAAGTGACAGTATTATAAATACAAAGAGTAAATAAATAGCAAAATACCACCAAATATCGTTCTGCACAGCATTCTTCAACTCCGGTAATTGTCATTATAGTCGTAGCTGGACGAGATTCATGTCAGCATATAGATTTTGGCGCTGTAATTTCTTTAACCTGTGACATCTGCAATATTCATTAGTATCAGCCAGTTCTTAAATTACACAAGTAGAGCCACGAAGTGGCCAAAATGAATTGTATTGTATCGGCAAAAGAATAATTTGTAAGAGCCAAAAAAAGTTTTTTTAATTTTATTTTATTTTATTTTTTAAATCCGTAAAATTTTACTAAAGGGAATATAAGGACAACAACTTTCTTACTGCTTTTTAAAGAACCTAAAAAAATTTTGTACTAAATTTTTTTTTAGCAAAATTTAATGTTCATCCAAATCCAGGACAGACCAATAGCCCAGGAATCGCAAAAAACTGCTGGCTTTAACGACTCTGCCATTCCAAATGGTTTCCTAATCCATGCAAACAATCAACCATGATTTTCGAACAGCTATTTGCTTACCTTCTAAATGGATTCATATGAAAACCACAAAGCTATTTTCTGTATCAAAAGAGCTCTATCTGCGGAACACCGAAAACTTAAAAAATAGCAAAACTTTGAAAAATCTGGAATTCTGAAATACAGCCATTCCAGCTTCTGTTTTTAACCAAACCTACACCTCAAAACCATTTTGTTTTGAGACGCTTGCAAAAAACATTCAAAACCTACAGGTTTTCTCCATCATTGAATACCCATGCCTCAACTAATCAAGGCCAGGGTTTTTATTCCTAAAGTTTCAGAAAACACTAAGACGTGGGTTTCAAATTGCAACCATTATAAGTTTTTAAAAATATTTTAGTCAGATCTTTAATATAAATTTTTAGGATATGGGATCCAAAATCAATAAAAATTAAAATAAAGCCTAAAAACCTATGTTTTTTTTATTAAAACCCTAAGAGGCTAAGAATTTAAGTTCCCCATCTCTAATCCTACTCGGTGAATGCAGAGCCCACGTAGAGTCGCAACTCAGGACTCTCCCTATTCACAAAATTGCTACCAACAATGATTCTACCATTAGTTCGCCACCATTCATTGCCCTTCACTGGCTGTATTCGTCAGCCTCCCAATCAACAGTTGATGGTGGACATGTGATACCATTACAACCCTTCAATAAACAAATAAATGCAGTTTTGATGCACATGACTAAGAGAATGATTGTATATAAATACTTCTGTTAGAGTATTGTATTTGAAGATTTGATAATTAATTACATAGAATTTATTTGATGTTTTACTAGTCCCTCGTAAACTACAATGGTGAAAGTCGATGCTAAGAGAAGATAAATAAAGGCTAAACATATATATCAAATAAAATTTATGAAGAAAAATTATCACAAGTGATGTTAAAACACTAAAAGATCATCGTGTTCAAACTCATAAGAATGTGGGACTGTATGAGAAAGTTTTTGAAGTTAAATGAGAGAGATCAATCTTTTTGAATGCCTATACAAAAACAAAGCATTGACATCATTAAAATATGGATGAAAAGGTTTGATAATGTATCACATTATGTTTCTTCTAGTTTTGGTCTTACTGGTGATCCTACTAGTGGTATTGATAATGTATCACATTATGGTTCTATTCTTTAACATCAAAGCTAAAGTATCCCATTAATGTCCTCTAAAGAATATTAGAATCAAATTTGTATGGACATTGAAGATTTATGAAAATGGGGTTTCTTTTTAATGTTGTAAGAAGTTCATGTTCTTTTAGTAAGGCATTCTCCATTAGGAACATGGTCAAGGATTGAAATCTCCAAGCACGCATGAGCATTTGTTGAACTCCAAAATATGCTCAATGATCGAGAAAAAAATTTTTTAGTAAAGGGAATACTAAGGCTTTCGTTTGGGACAATTTTCTTAATGCTTTCTAAAGCAACTTTCGAGTATAAATTATAGTTAAAAAAAAATTGTAGTAAGAAATTGTTTTAGAAAATAATAAGAAAGCTGTCTCAAAATAAACCTAATACTGTCATGTCAGCTAGTTAAGTTCTACAAGTTTCAAGCATAAGAAATTTGCTTTTGTACTATCATCTGCAAGATGGATGAAAGACATTAAGGACATTCATCTATTTTAAGACATGTGTAGCCTCCTAGTTGTTAGCCCCATAAGCATGAGAAAATCAATAAAAAAATCACCCATGTATGCCAAATGAGGCACAATTAAAAGTGCGCGAGCCAGGAAACTTCCGCGAGTGAGTCAATTCAAATTAAAAAAAAATTATTAAAATTTTATGTGGGCTCCGAAAATTCGGCCCCGGCCTCCGCTCGCTTTTCTTATTCGGCGAGGGAGTTTTAACGAACTAAGTTCTGGGGTAAATTTTGGAAGGCAAATAGGTTTGTAGATAAGACACTACCCAGAGATTTCACTCTCATTTTGTGAGGACTTTATGATCTGAGTTCTGAATGGGAGTAGGATCGAGGCCATCGTCGCTGGTTTCACGCAAAAATCCCGGATGAGACGCGATCGCAGCGGGATATCAGGACTGGTTCGGCGCCGTTCGCAGACTGCTACGGGATTTCTGCGGGATTTATGGAGGGATTTTTGGCAGAGTTCGTGGATCCAACAGCTTATAGGTATTTTGATTTTTTGTTCTATTGGTTAATATTTAGAGGTCAACATTTTAATTTTAATTTAAAATTTTAAAAGTTAGTATTTTTAATAATAAAATTATTTCAAAATAATAAAAAATATTAAAATCAAACAAATTAAAAAAATCTCCAAGAACCCTATACCTTGTCCTCTTCATTGTGAGTGAAAGGACATGTTTGTACTCTATATTAAGTCAAGTTTATCAAAAAGATAGCGAAAAGAAAATAGACCTAAACCCTAACTCCATTTTCTAATAATTATATTCATCACTCTAATCACTCAACCAGTCGCGTAGGCCTCCCGATCTTACGCTCCTCACGCCAATCCAACATCAAACTCCCCTCCCATCCATGACTGATCAGCCGCCCTCTAGCACAGTTCCACCTATTCAGTCCTTCCTCTAGCCGTCATTTAACCACATTTGACCAGCCAATTGACGCTGTGCAGCCCCTCCTGCACCCGGCCACAGTCTAGACTGCCGCCGTGACTTACAAGCCTAGTTTGATTCCCTCATCCCCATCTTCTCCTTCTACTAGTATTCCCTAGCTCTTCTTCTCCTTCTACTTCTCCATTCCCTAAATATTCTTCTCTTTCATCTCCATGTTTCTTCTTCTTTTTCTTCTTCTCCAACCTCATGCTTCTCATCTTTCCACTACCTTCCCCTTCTCTCACTCTTTCTATCATTCTCACCCTCTCTCTTCTCTACATTATCTATAAATAAAATATGTGGGAGAAACTTTCCTCCACCTTTTCATCACCTCTTTCCCTTTGTTGACCCTAATACTAATGTCGGGGGGGTCGAGTCGACCGCGTAAAGTGGATTTCAAAAGAGAAAGAGCTCGAAATCGAGCAAAAACTCATCCGATACGTGTCGATCGAAAATCCAAAATTACTGAATGACCTCCGTTCGCGAAACGGACAACGCCGATGCGTCTGGAGCAACGAAAATAGCTAAGATCGACACCCATATTGATGGGGTTCATCGATCGGCAAAAAAATTAAATTTCGCGCACAAATCTAGGCGACGATGACGATGACGATGATGTGGCGACCAACTTGATGCACAAAAAATTTATTTTGTGCCATATAATTAAATTATTTTATTTAAAGAGAGGGAGAGAGAAAGGTCTTAAAAAAATAAAGAAAAGAAGTTTTCTAAATAAAAAAATCCCAAAAATACCCTAAGTACCCTCACTTAAACCCCTAAGCCCTCATATTCTCTCCCAACCGACCCCTCCTCTCATTCTCATGCCATTTTCATGCCAAGGAGCCGCCCCCCATCCGAACTCCCTCTCCTCTCTTGCGATCCAACCGCCGGCCTCCCTCCAAGAACTCCAAGGTAACTCCACTTCTCTTCTTCTTCTTCTCCTTCCTCCATCCTCCATTCTCCTTCTCCTTCTTCTTCCTTCCCTTTTCTTCCTCTTCCTCATTTTTCTTTTTCATTCTTCCTCCTTCCATTTTCCTCCTCTCCTCTCTTTTCCTTCCTCTCCTTCATCTTCTTCTTCTTCCTCCAACCTTTCTCTCCAAACCTACAAAAACCCTAACCCTATTTTTTTTATTTCTCCACATCCACTCACTAAACCACCAACCTCTCTTCACAAACAACACTCCTACACACCTTCTACACCCTCCCAATCAAAAATTCCCATCATCCTCAACTTTCTCTCTCTAGCCTAGAGAGAGAAAATTTTCTCTCCAGAAAGAAAGAGAAATTTCTTTATAAATGTCCCTCCTCTCCACTCTATGCATGAAATAAGTACTCATGACCGTTTTTATTAGCGAGCGAGGAAACATAAGTACCCGTGACTGCTCTTATTAACGAGAAAAAAAATTTATATGCATGAAATATAAGTACACATGACAGGTTTTATTAGCTAGCAGAAAAATTTGTTATTTGTAAAAGAATTGATTAATTAAGTATCCGTGACTGCTTTTAGGCGAGAAAAATATTATACATTAAACAGATACTTGAAGACATCATGACCGCTTTTATTAGCGAGCGGGGAACGAGACTGCGGCCGTGGTGTCACCTGACACCTACCGTGACAGCCTTTCTTGGCAGGTGGGAAGGCTTTACACTTCTGATGCAGCCCCCTATGCAGGGACGATGCCAGAATGCTGCCGAAATTTTCAATAGAACCCATGATTTAGAAGATTTAAAAAAAAATTAAATCCACCTAAAATTCTAAGTCAACAAAAAATAAAACACATGACACCCTAGGATCCCGACACTAAAAAAATCAAAGAAGAAAGGAATTCATATCATACACAACATGACTTACACTGAACTTATAAGGAAACTAGTCGTTCATTGGTGGATAGAAACCAAATCTCTTCCTCCTAACTCCTGGCTTGCACACCTTAATCCCCTACAAAAGCTACTTACATGAATGGGATGGGAAAAAATGAATTGAAACCACCTCCTATTTATAACATTGAATTTGAATTATTCACGGGCCCCACCAGCAGACAGGGAAGGTACACATGTAGGCCCCAGAAGCCTAGGATCCCTTGCTACAAGACAGGGAAGGTACATCTGTGGGCCCCACCAGCCTAGGATCCCTTGCTACAAGACAGAAAAGGTATGCCTGTAGGCCTCACTAGCTTAGAATCCTAAGACATCATTTCAAGGTTACAACTTTGGATTCCTTGAGCATTCACCAATAGGTGAAATACGAGCGTAAATACACCTGAATATGGCTGATAGTTATCTTAAAAAGGGGGGGGGGGGGTAAAAGTAAAAATAAAAAAAAGTTAAAAAAATACCTTTCCTACAAATTGCTTTTGTGTTCATTATAAACACGTAGGAATTCACGCACATCCCCGGTAATTTTCTGGTTGAACCCTTTGTGATAAGATAAAAAAATGTTCGTCACATTACAAGTCATGGATGCTCTAAATAGCATGCACGTCAGCTATTAAAGTTAGGCGGCTCGTACATCCCGTGAACATATGTATTCAAAAAGAGATAAAGTAGTGCACTGTTATGTGTCACGGGCTGTACGACCCCAAATCAAAGTATGCACATCACGCCAAATCACTAAAAGAGTGTCGTTTACGAGCAGAAGAATTTGATAGGTGACATGTGATGAACTCGCACAATAAACACAACAAAGAGTGAAGCTCCTTACAAATGTACATAAGACAACATACGAATGTTCATAGCACATTCGGGATACCTACCAGTTGTTATAGCAAAGATACTATAGCACCTCCACGACCAACATTTGTCTAACAGCTACCAAATACACCGACTCCCTACAAGCAAGGGTAGAGAATACGTAGTGAAGTACAAATGTCTACAAGGTTGCAGGAGACCCACCCTACACACGGCATGCAATATACAAGCATAAATGTATAAAGGACTATAACAAGTACAAGTTCCTGCTGGTCGTTGTAGGAAACTCTTTGTATGTACAATGCATTATTTGCAAAAAGATATAAAAGACTTGTAGTGAATACGAGTATCTACGAGCAAAAAATAGGAGATTCGTTAATGCACCACAATCTATTTGCGTAAAATAAGCAAGTAGTGCACGACAGTCTACCTGCACCAAATGGGCAAATACAAAAGGGCTACAACAAATACGAGTTCCTACGAGCCACTGTAGAAGACTTGTCAAATGTCCAAAATTTACCCTTGCACATGCACCGTTGTTTGTACACATAGATACACAAAAAGAGCAAGTGCAATCATAAAACCCGCATGAGCCCCGGCGAGCATGTTATTGGAACACACATGACGTCTAGGGATGCTGCACGGGTCAATAAATTTGAACTCGGTCCTCCGAAGCAAGTAAATAGGAGTCAATAAGGTTTAGTAAATAATTACAAAATGCATCCAAACATCCGCATGGGCCCCGATGAGCGTGTTATTGGTACACATGTGATGTCTAGGAATATTAGGTGGGTTAATAAGTGAATTCAAGTTCGAACCCGATCATTCTATACGGATCAATAGAAGTCGACAGAGTTCGTACCATCAAACAAATATACGGTTGCAGCGTCCGATATATTTATTTTAATACATTCATATTAGGCCTTCAAGGTCTATAACAATGAGAATTCACTAACAAATGCATAAAGCCTATGAAACCGATCCTCGGTCAACAGCTTGGTTGAGTCGACAAGGTTCAATTTTTAAATGGAAATGACCACGAAAACCCCGATTATGGCACGTTGATAGAATATCTCAATCGGAGGGGTTAATTTCAAATATTTCAAAATATTCTCAAACCCCCATCAAAATTCAAATGTTTTCAAGTGACTTTAAAGTCACCCCGATAATGACCGTGTTGAATGCTTATCTCAACTAGAGGGGTCCATTTCAAATAATCCAAAATGCCACCCAAACACTAATGAAATCCAAAACTTCCAAAAAGTCCCAAAATCTAGATATTTAAATTTGAAATATAATCCATCCAACCACTTAAAAGAAAATCCATTCACCCTCCGCAACAGTTTGTCAAGGTGGACAAATTCGAATATAACTTCAGTTCCCATAAAGCCAAATGTCTGGTCAAAAATATCACTAGGATTCAATCTCAAATAATCTCCTGTCAATAAGGATGTGGTACATGTCCTCTAAACGGCGTTTTGACGCCAAATGACATCGCATAATAAACGGTTATGACCCGTGGCCGTCTGAACCAAGTGGTTTTGCCACCAAATGGCACCACAAAATATCGGTTATGGCCAGAGCCAATGCATTCCTTAGTGGCATCAAATCCTTGATATATGAATAAATAGGATATAATCGATAGGGCACAAAGCCCTTTGTCAGCTAAGGTGGATTCAAATTTGTCCCCTTAGGCAAATATTCACCCCAGGTCTACAAGGTCCCCATGGACGAAGCAATCCATGGCTGCCGACAAGGATCCTTCTGTCAGATTGGGTCGACTACCTCAATTGACTAAGTAAACAAGAGACCACGATGACCTGGGACAACGGAACCATGGGATCTTGATCGGGTCCATCATCCATTCCACCACCATCCTCTTAAATATCAATCCTTCTAAATACCATGCCCAATGCCGCTACTATATGCCAGATAATACGTATTTTCTACGTTTCTGATTGACGACTAGCCTTAATCAAAAGTTCTCTCTTATGATTGAGAGGGGTAACTAACTATAGGGGCTTGCGCCTATAGGAAACCAGAACTCAGATCATAAAGTCCTCACAAAATGAGGGTGAAATCTTTATCTACAAACCCATATGCCTTTCAAAATTTATCCCGGAACTTAATTTTGTTAAAACTCGCCCCGAAAAGATAATAGCAAAGCGAGCGGAGGCCGGGGACGAATTTTCGGAGACCATACCCTCTAAGCCACCACTTCTTTCCTAATGAACAATGAATTGCACCTGAGATAAAATAGAGGAAGAAAAGCAACAGTGTAGAAAGCCGAATTAGCTAAAGAGCTTTCGTTAATTCACCACTATGAACAGTAAAATGTGATACTATCTATATACAACTACAGTCTCATATTCCTGTGAATCAGTTAGTTATAAATGAGAGGTGAGGATTGTGTCAGCAGAGATCCAACGCTAAAGAGGGAAGACAGCTGTTGTAGCATAGGGATGGTGGAGCATATCAAATGGAGTAGTGAGCCGACTTATCTATAGGTATAAATGCATATCATTTGTTCTTATCAGCCCCCCTCAAGGTTACAATGGGTGGTTGAATTGTCAAGCTGGTTGAAACGAAGAAGGTTGAGTGATTTGGTAAATATGTCAGTAGGTTGATCATGAGTGGCAATATGGTGAACCCAAAATCTGATGTTGTTTGATACAATCTCTAATAAAATAACAATCAATTTCAGTATGCATGGCGCGAGCATGAAACACCGGGTTATTGGCTACGGCAAGAGCGAACACTTGTCACAAAATATTTTTGTAGAAGGGGACTTAATGCCAAAGTCTTGTAAGATCGAATGAAGCTAGATAATATAACAAGCTGATGTAGCAAGTGCCCTATACTCAGCCTTCGTGGATGATCGAGAAACAATAGTTTGCTTCATGACACACCAAGAGATCACAGTGTTACCAAGATATGCACATTATCTAGTGATTGATCGAAAATTCTCAAAATTTGCAGCCCAATCAGAGTTAGAAATACTTGAAGGACAAGTGGGGATCAAAAAATCGGTAAACCGAATTAGAGAGTACCTTTAATGTATTGAAGTACTCATTTAAGCAGCTGAAAATGAAGTAGCTCTGACCTGTGTATGTATTAACATAAGCAGTCTATGATGCACGGACACGGACACGACGACACGGACATGACAAGACACAGACACGGGACATGATTTTTTTTTTAAAATATAGGACACGGGTACGGCGCGGACACGACAATACATTTTTATATAGTGTATATATATTAATGTAATATCATATTAAAAATGACAAACAATAATAAATGAATGACATGATAACTTGCCTAACTTATAATATAAAATATTTAATACAAAATATCTAATACAACCACAAAAATATAAGCAAATAATCACTTACTACAACATCAAGCATTCAAGCTTCAATTACTAGGATTAGCTTTAGAGGTTTATTTTTGGTCTTCAATATCATCATCATTGAATATCACTGTTTTCAACTCTAGTTCAACAAGAGAAAGATTTGTAATTGTACAAAAAGAGCAGAGATGAAAATACCTTCACTGCTAAAGAGAAATGAAAATGAGAATATTTGATGAATGGGTATTAAATGCAGACGTTGATTTGGTGTTGTGGATAGGAAATAAAAAATTTAGTTTAAATCTCGCCAAACATAAGAAATTATATTTTTTTAAAAATTACAAAATATTTAAGATACGCGTGTCGAACACGCGTGTCGAACACGCGTGTCCAATTAGTTTTTAATATTTTTTTAATTGGACTTGTTTTCAGCGTGTCCGACACGTGTCGGAGGAGTGTCGGACGAGTGTCGTGTCGGACACGGCGTCGGACACTGCACGCCTCTTTGAGGAGAAGTGTCGGTGCATCATAGTAAGCAGTTTACAACAAACAGAATGTTCGGATGAGTTATAGTGAGATACTACAAAAAACCTACTATGGTGTGATAGAATTCAGGTTGCTGATAGAGATCTGAGTCGGTGGATGAAGGCAGATGCTTAGGAGGCATTGGAGTTTGGACTAGTTTGCAGTCAGCCATGCCGGCTCTGGTGAGAATATTCAAGGCATATTTCAATTGGTTAAGGTGAATACTAGTTGATTGATAAGTAACTTGCAATCGTAGGAAGTAACTCATGGGTTTAAGATTACACATATTGAAGCGTAAGTGAGGGGCTGATAGCAACTCCTTAATGGTTGAGCCATCATAACTCGTCAATAATATTCCATCTACATAGACAAGTATGTAGAGGTGAATTGAACCATGGTGATAGCATAACAACGAAGTATCTACCAAGCTAGCAATAAAGCCATTGTCAATTAAGTAGGAGGAGAAGGTAGAGAACCACTACCTCAGAGCCTATTTAAGACTATAGATCACTTTCTGAAGCAGACAGACATGATGTGGGTGTTGAAGGTTTGTCGACAAACCCAAGTGGTTGTTTCATATATATACCTTCTTTTCAAATTTTCCAAGTAAGAAAGCATGGGAAACATCTAATTGAAGGATATTTCACTGGTACGTAACAACAAAAGTAAAAAAATGTACATATTGTTGGGAATTTTGCTACAAGACTAAAAGTATCATGAAAGTCTAAGGCCGACCTCTTCTTTGAAGCCTTGAGCTACCAACCGGGCTTTGCATCTGGCAATACTATTGATATATCATCAAAAAATTATCTTGATAAGGCACGAATCTCGAGGCAAAATCAAGTTGGAAACTTCCAAAATTAAATTTGGGATCATCCGAACTCTGATTTAAGCAAACTTGCAGTCAAACTAAACGTCTTGAAAATACGAACCCAATGACACCAAATTCGACTCAATCCGAGTCCAAATGGGTCCAAATCAAGGACCCAAAGCGTTGTTCGAAGGTTCAAACCACAATTTGGTTTACCAAAAGGTTCCAAACATGACATGCTTATAGTCAAATCGAGCGGCTCGACCAGACGAATCCAACAAGCCCAAGATTATTGAATTCTCTCATGAAAAGGGGCCCAAGCAAAAGAAAGAGAAGAAAGAGAGAGATCAGAGATCACTCTTGCCTTCTCTCTCCTCCTTGACCACCGCCCGGAGTTTTGTCGGATCACCGCCCGACGCCCGGAGTTCCATCGGATCACCGCCCGACGCCCGGAGTTCCGCCGGATCACTGCCCGACGCACGGAGTTCTACCAAACTACCGAATGACACTCGAACTTCAAAGTGACGTCGGACTTCCGTCAGACCATCAAGTGACGCCGAATTTTCACCTAACCCCTGTTTGTAACTAGAATTCAACCATACTGTTGGTATTTGTAATGTGATCATCCTTTAAGGATAAGTCAGCCCACTGTATTCTACCCATATTATAGTTAAATCATTTTCAACTAGGCGAGGCCTCGTGATTTTTCCCTTTTTTCCAGAGTTTTCTACGTAAAAAATCTTGTATTCTCTGTGTGTGAGCTGGACATCCATACAATGCTAAGACGTAAAATTATAACTCTATCACCGCATATATTCTAGCCTGCAATAGTATGGTGTTGTCTATGGGAACTTCAATCCCACTTTCCTACGTACCACTTCGATGGCCAACAGGCATAGCAATCACATCTTGGGAGCCTCCCACTCAACCTTACACCATTCCAAGAATCATTCCATGAACCAGGAACTCCAGGTATCGGCCTCTTTCCACCCTGATGGGCAACACTCTGTCGGAGAATGAACCTCAGGACCATCCCTAGAATATCACATCCAAAAAATGGAGAAATCTCATAATGAGATCCTTCAACTCCTACGAGAGACTCGGCGGCCGGCATTAGCACCACAGGAAGAGATTCTTCTCCCTTGAGATCCACCAATGGCCGAAGATGTTCAACCCGAACATTTTTATGTATAGATTCCTCTCCCTCCGCCAAGGATGCATCCTCCGTCACGTCAAGATAAAGAACATGCTGACACAGCAAGCTCTACCCATCCTTCGATGCTGGTTGACAATCTCGCATTCCTCCGAACATCCTCGAGGACTTAGCCCGACAGCACATGGCTGAGCTCCCTTGCAACGCCCTACGACATGAACTACGAACATTATTCCTAGAAGAATTTTTCGTAAGAGGTGTAAGACAATCTCATTGTAAATGGAACTTCCAGGAGTCATGATCTCTAACTGAAGCCATCCTTCAACACTCCATTCCAACAGAATTCAAGCTACCGAGCATTGATTCCTACGATGGGACATCTGACTCATACGAGCATATCGATCACTATTGAACCATCATGCATATCCAGAGAGCCTTAGACGCGCTACTCTGCCAGGTTTTTCCCGTCACCCGCAAAGAACAAGCTCGAACATGGTTCTATTCGCTTCTAACCGAAACCATTCCAACGTTCGTCAAATTGGCCAAAGTGTTGGTTAAATAATTTATTGTCAATCGGAGAATAGTTAAAGATTCTTCCCCTCTCAGGAATTTGCCAAAATGAAAGTGATTCTCTCAAATAATACTTTCAAAATTTTTCTACTGAGGCTCGACAAATTTTCAGGGGTGGATCCCGAATTACTTAGAATTTTCCTCAGAGGGCTCCGTCTTGACTCTTTTTACTCAGCACTCATGCGAGACATGGTTCATTCATTTGCTAATCTGATCCATCACGTGGAGGCACAAATCTCCACCAATAAAGCTATTAATGCTTATAGAAAGCAATTTGAAAAAATAAATGGGAAGCATAAAAGTGCATCAGGGATGGAGAATACATTCTCGCAGCGAAAGAAGCAGGGAAATTCTAATTTACCCTCTCGACCATCACAATCACAACGAGAGCCTCACTAAGAAAATGAATACACACCACTTAACGTATCTCGAGCAAATGTGTTCATGGCCATCCGAGATCAGGAGAACGTGAAGTGACCGATTCCTTAAAAGCTCAACGTGGGGAATTATGAGCAATATTATCATTTCATCGTAGTCGAGGACACGCTACTAAAGCATGTAGGCAACTCAAGGAAGAAATTGAGAGACTAATACGACAATGATATCTCCGACAGTTTATCCAAAATCCACCTGCTCGAGATGAAGATGGCTCCACTGGGCGGTAGAATCAACAGCAAAGGCAATCGTCGAATAGTCGTCAAATGATTGGTGAAATTGAAATCATTGCTGAGGACCCTTCAATATCTAGTCAAGTTTTGATTGCAACTAACAAGGAGTCAATAACAAAAAAAGTCATGCACCGACCACTCCATTGCATTCGATGATTCTAATTTAAAAGGAATAACGACCCCTCATCAAGACTCACTCATGATTAATGCACGAATTGGTGATCCATGTTACAATGTCAAGAATATCTTGGTTGACAAAGGAAGCTCTGTAGATGTCCTATTCTACTCCATTTTTCTGAACATGAGCCTCTCCGGAGAGAAACTACAGCCCACCGTAGGTCCATTATATGGTTTTAACAATCGACCTATATGAATGGAAGGAACAATTAGTCTCCCAATCATACTGGGAGAGTTCCCCAGACAGGTTACATACTCCATCTAGTTTATTATAATGAAATCAGAACGACTTATAACTCTATCTTTGGAAGGCCACTCCAGCCGATCATTGGGATTGTTGCTTCAATCTCTGACCTCAAATTAAAACTTCTCACTCGAGCAAGAATCAGTATAGAACGAGGTGATCAACAACACAATCCTGCTACTTTAGGCCGGCTCAACCACGCCCATCGATTAGCCTATGTATCGAGGATTTCAATCTCCATAATGAGGACATTCCTCAAAAGGCCTCGCTCGTTGAAGATCTTGCTTGCATCTCTCTATTAGATGAGCATCCTTCAAGAACAGTGTAGATCAGATCGTTAATCTTGAAGGAAGATAAGACAAAGTATATAGAGTTTATATGAAGAAATCAAGATGTATTTACTTGGAGTCCAACTAAAATGCCTGGAAAAAGCCCTGAACTGATTGTGTACTCCCACAAAGTAAACCTGATGTGCAAGTCAATTATCCAGAAGAAACAAAATTTTGCCCCAGAATGCCAGCAAGCGATCGAGAAGTTAAAAAACTCCTAGAAGTTGGATTTATATGGGAAGTGCACTATCCCACTAGGTTAGCGAATGTTGTTATGGTTAAGAAAGCTAACAGAGCTTGAAAAAAGTGTGTACACTATATGGGCCTCAATAAAACTTGTCCGAATGATAGTTTTCCACTCCCTCGTATTGACCATTTAATTGATGCCACATATGGGCACCAAATGTTGAGCTTCATAAATGCCTATTATGGATACAATCAAATAAAGATGAATCCCACAGACGAGGAGGCAACAGCTTTTCAAGCTGATAAAGTATAATAATTCTATCAGGTTAATACTGTTCAGACTCAAGAATGCTAGAGCAACGTATTAGTGCCTCATGAATAAGGCATTTAAAGACTTTATAGAGCATACTACGGAAGTGTATGTGAATGATATGCTGGTGAAAAGCCTTAAAAAATCCCAGCATATCTCTGACCTGGAATAGTGCTTCTGCCTCCTTCGATCCAGCAACATTCGTCACAATCCTTCAAAATGTGCATTCGGAGTGGCCTCAAGAAAATTTCTGGGGTTCATGGTTACCTACCGCGAGATCTAGATGAATCCTGAGAAGATCAGAGAACTAAGAGATATGGTTCCCCCAACGAGTATCAGAGAAGTCCAACGTTTAAACGGAAGAATTATAGCCCTTTCTCGCTTCTTGGCTCGCTCTGGCGATAAATACCTACCTTTCTTCAAGATATTAAGAGGAGCCCGTAACACTGGATTCCAGTGGATAGACGAAAGCCATAAAGTTTTCGAGTAGCTTTGAACTTATCTAGCCTCACCACCACTACTTTCAAAGCCCATACCCGGAGAAATATTGTACATGTATATGGTTGTTTTCTCCCATGCTATAAGCTCGATCTTTTTCCGAGTAGACAATATTGTTTAACACCTTGTCTATTATATTAGCAAGGTCCTTTCTGAGATGGAAGCACGCTACCCATTAGCGGATAAGACAGATTTGGCATCAGTCTTCTCGACCAGAAAGTTAAATCCTTATTTTCAAGTACATATGATGGGGTCTATATGAATCTACTATTGAGAAATATTCTCCTAAAGTCCGAGGCATTTGGAAGATTAATCAAATAGTCAGCGGAAGTTGGAGAGTTTGACATTCATTTTCTTTCTAGACTTGACATCAAGTCACAAGTGTTTGCAGACTTTGTGGTTGAATGTACTAACCTTGCCTCTAACGAACCATTGGCTATATCTCTTTCTTCCTTGTATTGGACCTTATATATAGATGGAGCTTTTGGGAGTTATGGCGTCGGTGTTTGAATCTTGTTAATTTCCCCACGACAAACTACACTCGAATACAAACTTCGATTGAAGTTCCCAGCAACAAATAACGTTGCCGATTATGACGTCCTTGTTGCTAGATTGAGGCTGGAAATTAATTGCGAAGTGCAGGGCTTGGTGGTTCACACTGATTCTCAGTTAGTCGCCTCTCAGATAGAGGGGGAATTTGATACCCACAATCCACTTATGACCCAGTACATCGAAACAGCAAAATCCCTTTTGGTCAGGATAACAAAGAATCAAATCGTCCATATCCTCCAGAAGCAGAATGCACAAGCAGACGCTCTCTCCAAACTGACTACTTCTATAACCGATAACGTTTTCGAAAGAAAGTGTATCGAGGAGATCCACTTTCTAAGTGTTCAAGGCTTGTGGGTTATACAATCAATTGATGAGTCAAGAGATGCTTCTTAGATCGATCTCATTTTATCCTTCTTACAAAATGGTGTTCTTCCTGAAGACCCGATGGCGGCAATGTGACTTCGGAGGCAGGCAACAAACTTCACTATTATTGGTGGAGAGTTGTACAAACGAGCCTTCACGGGACAATACCTCAAATGCTTTTCTCAATCAAAGACAAGTTATACACTTCGAGAAGTGCATTCAGGCATTTGCAAAGAGCATTTGGGTGAAAGCGCATTAAGCAATAAGATCATGAGACAGAGGTTTTACTGACCAATGATGACGTAGGATGCAATGTAGTTCGTACGAAAATACAATGATTGCCAGTTACATGTCAACATTACCCATTTACCTGTTGTAGAGATCTCAACATTACAGAGTCTCTGGCCATTTGTCCAATGGGAGATTAACATAATGGGATCCTTCCCTATAGCCACCAACAATGAAAGTTCATCATCCTGACTGTGCACTATTTCACCAAGTGGGTGGAGGCAGAACCCCGACGTCGGAGTTCTATTAGACCACCTCCTGACGCCGGAGTTCTGCCGGCGCACCGTCTGATGCCAAAGTTCTGTCAGACCACTGATTGACACTCGAACTTCCAAGTGATGCCAGACTTCCTCCAAACCACCAAGTGATGCCACATTTTCACCTAACCCCTATTTATCACTAGACTTTAACCATACGGTTGACATTTGTCATATGATCGCCCTCAAGGATGAGTCAGCCCACTGTATTCTACCCACATTCTAGTGGAATCATTTTCAATTGGGCTAGGCCCCGTAGTTATTCTCCTTTTTCAGGATTTTCCACATAAAAAATCTTGTGTTCTCTATGTGTTAGTTGAACATCCGTACAACGCTAAGACGTAGAATTATAACTCTATCGTCGCGTATATTCTAGCCTGCAACAACTACCATCAAAGTTAAATTTAGTTTTAAATAGTCATTTGTTATCTAACACATTCTGATGTGGGGACACTAGGACAAGAATCCAAGTTCCTTGAGTTTACAGTGCTTCAAATTCAGCACTCATAGCCTTACACCAAACCAGGTATTATGTGCAAGATATTTGAATGTTATTACGTGCAAGATGATGTCAAGTTACAACACATATGTAATGTTGAAATTTAAAAATAAAAATTGCAAACATCAAAGACTTGCAAAGTGGGTTAAGCATGCTTAGAAAGAAATATGAAATAATTTATCATTTAAAGTTCTCTAAATATGAGTACTTATTAAGTTGTAACAATAATCTTGATGCAGAAAAAAAAGAAAACAAGGGCATTGGATGTGGAAGAAGATGAAAGTGATGGTTTCGTTTAACTCAGTTTGTTATAATTTTTCAAGTATCGTTCAAATTGTGTGTAAAAATTTAAATGGTATAACTGGTTTATATTTCACATTAAATTTCAAACTAAACAAAGTTTTTCAAAAAGTCCAATTTATCCCCCTTCTTGGGTGCCATAGTCATCCCACCCCATTATGTTAGGATAGTATTTTAATTATAAATTATCAACTAAAATTAGGAAGATAATAAATAATAATATAACTTTATCTATTTTAATAATTAATAATTGAAAAAATAAGTAATATTTTAATATAGGATAAATCTATAGTAATTAATAAATTAATAATTTAGTTATTAAATACAAATCATACTTATATGAAAATTTATTGAATATAGTTAACTAATTAATAGTATAGTACACTGCCTAACTTAATAAATAATCCAATAAATGTGTTGAATAAAAATGTAATTATGGTTGATGAAATAGATAAAAATAATTGATTACTTTTTAATTAACTAATTCTTTATTTAATAATCATAATAACTTTGAAGAAAATCTAAAGGAAAGGCTTGAATTTTGAAGGGGACTTGCACACCCACATTGTCCCATGTAATCAGGAAGATAATAAATAATAATATAACTTTATCTATTTTAATAATTAATAATTGAAAAAATAAGTAATATTTTAATATAGGATAAATCTATAGTAATTAATAAATTAATAATTTAGTTATTAAATACAAATCATACTTATATGAAAATTTATTGAATATAGTTAACTAATTAATAGTATAGTACACTGCCTAACTTAATAAATAATCCAATAAATGTGTTGAATAAAAATGTAATTATGGTTGATGAAATAGATAAAAATAATTGATTACTTTTTAATTAACTAATTCTTTATTTAATAATCATAATAACTTTGAAGAAAATCTAAAGGAAAGGCTTGAATTTTGAAGGGGACTTGCACACCCACATTGTCCCATGTAATCAGGATTACCCCCCCCCCACACCACCGCTACATCAGCATTCTTTCCAGCATAAGAAAATAGCGTTCTCATAGCCAGAATTTTGCTAGAGCATCATTTTCTTAATATAGCATTATCTGTTCATTCCAAAAATGTCTAACCACAGCGGATGAAAGAATCGTTTATGGCAGATTATTGATCCTACGTTGTCAGGTCATATGAAAAGGGACGCGGGCTAACAGTAATGTAATAGAATTACTTATGATTCATTAAGTAAATAAAAGACAAGGAATTTCCGATGCAGAACTTACTATAGCGCACCTTCACATCACAGAGATTTCATTCATAATTGTAAGATAATCCCCTTCATCCTGACATTATTCCACTCAAGAATGACCTAAGAAAAAGGAAAGATTCACATTTTTTTTTTTTCCAAAAGTTTTAACTTTGTAGGTTCTCAGTTATATACAAGGCTGTGCTCGTACCATAGTCCTGATGCCCCTTTTTCTCTGCTTCTGCTGCATTAAAGTCAAATCAAAGGATTTTACCAAGTGCTGAAAGAGAAGTCTTTCATGCAAGTGCCTTTTTTCTATAACTTATGAAGTATAACTTCTTGCCGTCCTAAGTTGGCATACCTTATTTTTCCTTCAAATGCATCATTAATTTCGTCAATTGTTGGCCTTTGAGGAAATCTGGCTATACTAACATATTTTTCCTTTCCAGAAGGCTCATCAATCCTCCTAAACAGTTCGTAATCTTGTGAATAAGTCATCCTGAAATTAAGAAAACACGGCAGATGATTCTAGGGAAATATTAAATAAGTAAAGGCATCTTTCTAAAAAATCATGAAACAGAGAAACAAAAGAAGAACGCCACATCACCTTTGATAAACGTTTCTCTTCCTAAAGTTTATTAAAGCTCTTTTAGGATTACTGTAGGTTTGCTTTAAATTATAGTAGGATTTGCCTCAGGTTGTCATTGCTATTGAATTCTTAAAATTTGACACTGAATAGTCCTTATAGTAGACACTTGATCATACTTGTCAGAGTATGATCGACCTATTTTCACTAACTTCTCTGCTTAATCTAAAGCTATGACAACTTTAATTACTCCATCGATAATTGCTTCAAGTTGGGCAGCTGTCACAAGATCAAATTTACTTGGGGCAACTTAATTTGAGGAGTGGGTTGGAGTGCTACTGAACTTATTTTATTTCTTTTTTCAATAATATTTCACACTCCATCACCTTGGGGTACTGGATTAGAAGGAAGAATAATTGGGGTGTTGTTGATTAGAGGAATAGGAGCAAGACGTGCAGTGAAATTCCTTCGCATTATTATATTCATCTATGCCATGATTTCAGTCGTTACTGCCACCTCACAAATCCAATGGCCATCCTATTATAATCAATTATAAGGTTAATTTTTAGTCTCTGATTTTGTATATTTCCTATTAAAAGCTCTCATAGGACTATATAAATTCTACACAAATGATGAAATAAAACCAACTAATTTTCTCCAACTCTTCTTAGAAAGATTTCATGATATACAATTTTAGTGGATATCAAATTAATAAGGACGATCAATAATTTTGGATGACCCAAAATTGTTTGATCAAAACTAACTATGATGATCTAGAGAAAGCAAATCGATGGGATTTTACAAAAGAGAGTGGTTTCAATAAATCACATATCTAAACCTGGCACAAGCAACTCAATAATTATTGCAGTTCAAGAGAAGTCATCACTCTTTATAAGCTCACCTTATTGCCCCCATAATTGGATACTGGGTGCCTGCATAGTACAGAAGCCGAAAGAAGTAGCAATTGCTAAATGATGAAGCATACTCCAGTCTCTTATCCCTTCCCATTATCTTCACAATTCATGAGTTCAGTTGGAAAATATGCTGCCACAAGCAAGCAGCAAGGAAATCATACAACAGCAAATAGTAACTTAGCATGTGCATTTACCTGCATTACGCCACTGGAACCGGGTAAATCCTGAGAAAAAATAACAGATGGACGCCTAAGATAATGCTTTTCAATTTACAACTGAGGGAAAAATTAATTAATACATTATAATAGGTGATTTAAAGCAATAAAAAGGACTAGAAGTTAACTAGTTTTTTTCTAAATTGATTTAGTTTTAGATTTTATTATTAGTTAGGCGTCATACAACAAGAGTAAAATGACATTATTTTTCATGCCATCAAAGTTCTAAGATTTGTTAATACCTTTTTCTTGAAATATACCTAAGAATGAATAACAGATGGTGTAAATGAACCAAAAAGAATGTGAATATTAGCACTGTACTTGAAATTAAGATATGATGCTATGAAGTAAGGATATGAGACCTGTCAAACATAAATAATTCTAAATGATGTTGTATCTACATGCAATACTTTTTGGATGCTAGATTTTGAATGTTCAAATACTGCAATGGTCCATGGGTATAGCATCGTATATGCCTAACATTATACGCTTTTAAGTTCCTAAAAGAAAACTGCCCGACATCATATGCTCTTTAAATTTCCAAAAGAAAAGTAGGATAGCCTACCTGTCTCGTATTCCAAAGATCCACAGTGAGATTAAGATCAAATTAATCATAGAAACGAACAAAATCAATAAGAGGTAAAGATTAACAGCCATGACTTCAATTTTGGGAGAGAGCTTAAAGTTCAAAATATGATGACAATGGAAATGAAGGGAAAAGTTGCATTGCTTTTGATATGATCAGCTCCTTATTGCATTATATATATATATGTATATATATATATATATATATGTATATATATATGTATATGTATATATATGTATATATATGTATATATGAAGAGAGAAATATTTGACAGTTATTTACATCTTCAATACATTACTGACTGAGTGCGTACTAGAAAAGAGAGGATAAACTTTAAGATGATGCAGCCTCTAAAGCAACATGAAGAATGGCCAGGAGCTAAAAACTGAAACTGGAATCTTGGCTCGTCCTGTATGATTGGGATCATTAGAAAGCAAGACAGGTCTCCCTAATATTTTTAACCATTGCATGCATATAAAGAGTACACCATACTTGTAGAGCAAGTCATCGTAAAACTATTATCATCTTGAGCATAAAAAAACATAGATGTGGAATAGATAAAGATAATTAATAAAGCTAAACAATTGGTTAATGCAGAGATGTGTTATAAAAATGTTACGATTGAGGTCAGGCTTGCAAGCTTAAGAAAACAATAAGCAGCAGAGAAGATAAGAGGTTGAAACCGGATGAATATAGTAGTAAATGTAGCTGAGAATGATACAAAGTGTGAGCGTGTTTAGAGAATTAAGCTACCCAAGTCTAACTGGTAACATCAGACAAGATGATGTGAACTCAAACTGCAGGCTAGTAGCAGAATATAGCGTTGCAAACACTTCAAAAGATTTTTTGACAAATTATTCCAGCAAAATTGAACCAAATCATATTTGACAGAATTTTCTATATGTAAAAAAAACTAGGACTAATTTTTATAACTTTAATTACGTAATTAAGTTTTAGAAAAAAAGTATGCAAAGTCGTCCATCAAACGAATGACTGGTGATATATCTTGGAAGAAAAAATAGCAAGGTAAATAAGTAGAAATTGCAGGAATACGATGATAGGGGCTGATTTTTTATTATCTCTTCAATAAGAAAGAAAGATACATGTAATCTATAATTCAAGAGGCAGATCAGCTATCCCACAAACCCTAGACACCGCTAGGAACAACTCCTAAGAAAGTTACTGCAAACACAATCACATAATGAAAATAAAATAATATAATTACCTTTAAATAAACCATCACATTTTCCTCCAAGATATAAATTCAAATCAGCCATCTTCTTAATAAAACCTTCTTAAATCCCTCCCAAATCTGAATTAAAATCAGCTCTCATTCCCTAAATAAAACCTTCCAAATTCTCTCCCAAATCAGAATTCAAATTATCCCTCTTTCCTTCAATAAATCTTTCCTAATTTCCTCCCTAATCTAACTTCAAATCAGTTTCCTTTTCATAAATAATTCCCTCCCAATTTTAATTCAGACTTTCCCAAACAACTCCCCCTTGATTCCTCCTCCTTACATAGTGAATATTAACTCCCCTGGGCCCAACAAGGTGGGCCCCTTGACATATCAATACTTGTCACGACCAGGCCCGGCTAGCCCGTCGATAACGGGGCGGGAACAGACGATCGTACGGAAGAGTATATAAAGCATAATCAAAGTCATTATAAATTTAACAACAGTACATAAATGTCATCCAATATTAAAAGAAAGAGCCACTAAAAGACATGAAACTGAAATGTTTCAGACTGTTCAATTATCTCACAACTACTAAAAACTTTTTAAACATCAATTACATTACATAAGCTCTCACCATTACATAAACTTCAAACTCACGAACTACAGAAACAAAATCAAAGACTCAAACTTAAAACATAAAATAGAACCTTTCTTCCTGAGGTCCCCTACGACGATACGTGTACGGTCGTCGTGCAGCCATCACTTCTCTCCTGAAAAACATTTTCAAACGAGGAATGAGCCAACGCTCAGCAGGTAGTTCATATCTCAATTAATTTCATAAGATGCATAAAATAAAACTTTTACAATTGGAACTAATTCAAATCATATCATCTTGCAAGTCAAAATTCTTAAACTTTTCAATTTTTCTTGCATTTCCTTTCTTTAACATTTGATTTCTTTCATTCATTTCTTTCACCTTATTCATATGCAATGCAAAGTGCAAAAATGATTATGCTAAATATATCACCCGTCCTGGAAGTACCCTTATTCGTACTGATCAAGTACGCAGTCAAATTTTTGGCCATTTCCTTTACCATTGGTTCATAAGAACCATCCTTTACCATGGCTCATATGAGTCTCTTTTACCAATGCTCGAAAGAGCTCCTTTACCATTTTTTTGGCACTTCCGGATCAACATGCAACATGAAATTGTTATTGCTTTTAAATCTTTGAATCATGCTCAATTTTCTTTCAAATTTATTTCATTTATTCATATACCTTAATTGCTTCTCAAATAATGCATGAAACTATAGGGTATTTTTATTTATTTATTTTTTAAATCATGAATATCAAAACATTTGACAGTAAATAAAATAATTGACAGTAAAATAAATACATAAAATTGCATTCTAAGCATAAATAAAATTAAACAGTTATAAAATTAAATGGGGTATGAATACCTACCTCAGTTCAAGTACGACACGTCGCTTCGACCAAATTCTTTCACCTTAAATTTCGACGATCACTACCTAAGAAATTTACAAAAACGACGTCATATATTTTGAATAACCTAAATCTTAAGTTTCAATCTCTCATTTCCCCTTAACTATTTCTTAAAATACTTAATGAATTTTTAATTAAATAAACCTTAATTTTCGAATTTAATAAATACTTAAATTTCAGAAATTCATAAATCTTCTATTTCACTAGAATATTGCTCTAAAATAAATCCTTAACATATAATTATAAATATATGTTAATTTTCGGATTAAAATAATTATGTAAATTATAAAAAAAAATTTCTAAAAATCAAATTTCATATTTTAAAAATATTTCTAATAACTTTAGGAACAATATTTGTAAAGGGGATTTCTCAAAATTCAAAATCTAAGAAAAACCCTAATTTTTCTTTCTCCAAAATTCCCTTAAATCTATTCATTTTTATTGCTAAAACGATCTTCTAATCGTTCCTTAATAATTTCTTAAAAAAATTTTGAAAGAAAATTAGGTTTTGGAAAAACCTTAGAAATTTCATTCTAAAAAATCTAGAGATTTAAAAGGATTCGTTTGAAAATAATCATACCGGAGTGTTTCTCTCGTCGTCCTCTTCGATTTGACCTAAAACTTTTGCCGGAAGATCGTCGCCAGAGAGATTCTCGCCGAAGCCCGCCGTCCACCCCTCTTGGTTCCACCCCTCTCGTTCGGCCGATCTCATGAAATGAAGGGGAGGAGGGTTCGGAAATTGGGTTTGCTAGATGACCATACTACCCTCACTTAAGCAAATTCGACATAAGGAAATAGAGAAGGGTATAATAGGTATTTAGAGACTTTAAACATTTTTAATTCCATTTTTAGGCAAAATTGGGTATAAGTTCTATATACCAAAACGATCAGAGTTTCGCAAGGGATTTTCTAAAATTATTTTCGTTACGTTCTGCTAACCTTGAAAATTTCACTTAAATCTCGTCGCGACGCTTTGAAATGCGTGCGAAGACCTATTAACGTCTTTTTCGGGTTTTACAATTCTCCCCTCCTAATAAAAATTTCGTCCTCGAAATTTAAAAGAAAAACTTAACAGTAAAGCTATACCTTAGCCAAACAAATGAGGGTAGTTCTCCCTCATTTCTGACTTTTTATCCCAGGTGACATCCTTCTCTGAACTGTGCTTCCAAAGCACCTTAACAAAAGGAATCGCTCTGCTCCTCAACTACTTAACCTCATAGTCAAGAATTTTCTCTAGTTCATTCACAAAAGTCAAATCTGGCTGAATATCTACCACTTCAGTACTAATCCTCTGAGCCTCATCTGAAATATATTTCCTTAAGGAGGAAATATGAAACACATTATGCACTCCACTCATGTGTGCTGGTAGAATCAACCTATAAGCCACCTTTCCAATTCTTTCTGAAATCTCAAAAGGACCTACAAATCTTGGACTCAGCTTTTCCACTTTGCCAAATCTTTTTACTCCATTCATTGGACTGACTTTAAGGAACACAAACTCTCCCACATCAAACTCAACTGGTCAATGCTTTGCATCATAATATTTCTTCTGTCTGTCCTGCATTGCCCTCAATCTATCTCTGATCAATCGGATCTTTTCTGTAGCATCATCAACCAGATTAGCACCAATTGTCTTCCTTTCTCCTGTCTCAGCCCAATTTAAAGGTGTCCTACACCTTCTCCCATACAAAACCTCGTATGGAGACATTCTGATACTTGCTTAGAAACTGTTGTTATAGGCAAATTCAATCAAAGGTACATATGCCTCCCATTTACCACCAAAATCCAAAACATATAACCTGAGCAAATCTTCTAAGGTCTGGATGGTTCTTTCTAACTGTCCATCTGTCTGAGGGTGGAAAGCTGTGCTAAAGGTAAGTTTGGTACCCAAAGCTTCCTGAAATTTCTTCCAAAATCTGGAAGTAAATCTCCCATCTCGGTCTGACACTATAGTCTTAGGTACCCAATGCAATCTGACAATCTAATCAAAATACAGACTTGCCAATTTTTCAACTGGATTAGACTGTTTGATAGGTATAATGTGTACAGACTTAGTCAACCTATCAATAATCACCCATAAAGTATCACACCCTCTTCTGGATCTGGGTAAAACAAAAACGAAATCCATAGTAATGTCTTCTCATTTCCACTCTGGTATGGGTAAGGGATGTAAATATCCTCCTGACTTCTGATGTTCAGCCTTAACCATCTGACATGAAATACATTTGAATACTGTATCTGCTACACTTCTCTTCATTCCTGGCCACCAAAACACCTCTTTTAAATCCTGATACATCTTATTACTACCTAGATGAATGGTGTAACTGGAGTAGTGAGCTTCTTGAAGGACTTCTTTCCTCAAATCATCCACATCTGAAATGTACAATCTGCCCTTATATCGAAGCAATCCTTCACCATCAATCTCAAAATCTTCAACATGTCCCACACTAACCATATCCAATATCTTCTTAAAATCTGCATCAAGTGGCAAAGCTTCTCGTACCCTTTCTGAAAATGTTAACATAATTGTAGTCTGATTCAACCTTATAATTTCTGCATCACTGGGCTGAACCACTGAAATCTTCAACTTCTCCAAATCCCTTATCAACTCCTGCTGCTGTGTTATCATCCAGTTTGCACTACCTGAATTCTTTCTGCTCAAAGCATCAGCAACTATATTTGCTTTGCCCGGATGGTACTGAATGTCCAACTCATAATCCTTTATGAGTTCTAGCCATCTCCTTTGCCTTAGATTCAGTTCCTTCTGGGTGAAGATATACTTCAAACTCTGGTGGTCAGTAAAAAACTTCACACCGAACTCCGTACAAGTAATGCCTCCAGATCTTCAATGCAAAAACTACTGCAGCTAACTCCAGATCGTGGGTTGGATAGTTTCTCTCATGATTCTTCAATTGCCTAGAAGCATAGGCAATGACTCTCCCATTCTGCATCAGTACACAACCCAACCCTTTATGTGAGGCATCACTGTAAAGCTGAAACCCATCTGTCCCTGAGGGAATAGTCAACACTGGAGCAGTTATCAAACACTGCTTCAACCTCTGAAAAGCTTCCTCACACTTAGCTGTCCAATCAAACTTCACTGCTTTCTGAGTCAATCTGGATAGTGGCATAGCTATCTGTGAAAATCCCTCAACAAACCTCCTGTAGTAGCCTACCAATCCCAAAAAGCTCCTAACCTCAGTCACTGTAGCAGGTCTTGGCCAGTCTGTTATTGCTTGCACCTTATGCTGATCCACAGTTATCTTACCATCAGCAATCACATGCCCCAAAAATTTAACACTCTTCAACCAAAACTCACACTTGGAGAACTTAGCATACAAGTCATTATCTTTTAAGGTATACAATACTGACCTTAAATGATTTGCATGCATTCTTTCATCTGGGGAGTAAACAAGTATGTCATCTATGAATACTATCACGAATAGATCTAAAGAAGGCTTGAAAATTCTATTCATGAGATCCATAAACACTGCAGGGGCATTTGTCAAACCAAAGGGCATCACTATAAACTCATAATGCCCATATCTGATACTAAAAACAGTCTTTGCAATATCCTCCTCTCTAATCCTGAGCTGATGGTATCCTGACCTCAAATCAATCTTGGAAAACACTGAAGCACCCTCCAACTGATCAAACAAATCATCTATCCTTGGGAGAGGATACTTGTTCTTCACTGTCAACTTATTCAGCTCTCTGTAATCTATACAAAGTCTTAGGCTTCCATCATTCTTCTTCACAAACAGTACAGGAGCACCCCAAGGGGAGGTACTAGGCCTGATGAAACCCTTCCCAAGCAACTCTTGCAATTGCTCCTTCAACTCCTTAAGCTCCTTAATTGCCATTCTGTAAGGAGCCTTAGCAACAGGTTCAGCTCATGCCACTAACTCAATAGAGAAATCTATTTCTCTACTTAGAGGTAAACTAGGTAAATCATCTGAAAACACCTCTGAAAATTCCTGAACAATTGGGATGTCCTTCAACTCTCTTTCTTCTTTCTTCTCCTCCTTAACATAGGCCAAGAAGCCTTCACAACCTTTCTTTAACATCTGAAAAGCCTTCAAGGATGACACAATCACAGCAGTTACTCCTCTATCTCCCTGAAATTTGAACTTCTCCTCTCCTGGCATACAGAACTTAACCTCCTTTTTGTTATAATCTATAGTCATGAAATGACAAGATAACTAATCCATGCCTAGGATTGCATCAAATTCAGATAGAGGTAAGACAATCAGATCAGCCTCAAAGTTCTAATCACAAATCCTCAAATTCATTAGACATCTCTGCTTAGCTTCCAAATGATTTCTATTAGGCATCAAAACTGATAGTGATTTAATCATAACTGTATGAAGCAAATTAGCAGATCTAACAAACTCTTCTGAAATGAAGGAGTGTGACGCTCCAGTATCAAACATGATTCTAACGGGTCTATCGCACATAAAGATTGTCCCTAAACATGAAGAGTTATATAATTCATTTACAAAACATGTCATTCATTATTTGTTCATTTCATTTTCATTCATTGTTCATTTCATATTCATAATAAAAAATATTCATTGCAATAAATTTAATTACGTACCTGTAACCACATCAGGAGACCCCTTAGCTTCTTACTGGGACAATCCATAGACTCGAAGCTGAACATTCTAACGAGTCTGACCTTGAGAAGGCACAGAAGCAGTAGACTCCACAGCTCTGGGTCTACCAGCAGTCCTCTGAGTATTGTTGCCTGACCTCACATCTAAAGTAGATCTCTGTCCTAAAAGAGGACAAGACTTCACCATGTGCCCAGGCTGATGACACCAGTAACAAGTATTAGTGCCTGAGAAGCACTCTCCCTTATGCACTCGCCCACACTTACTGCACAAAGTAGTAGTTGAAGCACTTCTATCAGAACCACTGGATCTAGGTTTCTTCCAAGTAGAAACCGTTGACTGAGAAGACTGAGTCATCTGGGAAGGCTTTGACCTGCCTTCCATCTTCCTCTTTTGGAAATCCATCTTCTGAGTTGCCAGCATGTCCATCTCAATCCTTCTGGCTCTTTCCACCAAAGTGGGATAATCCTCAATTCCAAAAGGCATAAGAGGCTTTCTTATCATGTCCTTTAACCCATTCAGAAAATGGCTGCACTTCTCTTCAGCATTGGGTATCAGATGTGGGGCATACCTAGATAACATTGTAAATTCTGCCTCATACTGAGAAACAGACCGGTCTCCCTGAACCAATCTGTTGAACTTATCCTGCATATGTCTCATGGCTGTCGAAAGCACATACCAATCTCTAAATGCCTTTACAAACTCCCAAGAAACTTGACTGCTTTGTTTTCCTCCAAAGGTTTCTTCTAACTGACTCATCCACCACCTCTCAGCCTCGCCATCAAAAGTATAAGCAGCCAGTGTAACTCCTGTCCTCTGGGCAAGACATGCCTTCAAGGATCTTCTCAATCCGCATTAGCCAATCCTCAGCTTCTATAGGTCCACCACTTGAGAACAGTGAAGGCTTCATATCCTGAAACAGATTCAGGTTCTTATCCATAGGTCTGTTTCCACTTCCACTACCACTGCCCTGATTTTGGGAAGTCCTAATCATCAGAGTCATCGCTTCTATCATCTGAGCGAATGACTCCATGGTGTTGTTCCTCTGAGGTTCAGCTACTTCTGGTAGCTCCCTCCCTTCCTCCATATTAATGCCATCAGTGACATTCTGCTTAGGATCCAAATTCCTGAGATAGAACACATCAATCATAAGGCAAAATAATCATAAAATTATACCGCCTAAACATTCTAAGACTCAATCAATCATCATATAGGCTCTTTCATTGATCATTATTAAATCTTTGGCTCTGATACCACTCTTGTCACGACCCGGCCCGGCTAGCCTGTCGATAACGGGGCGGTAACAGACGATCATACGGAAGAGTATATAAAGCATAATCAAATTCATTATAAATTTAACAACAGTACATAAATGTCATCTAATATTAAAAGAAAGAGCCACTAAAAGACATCAAACTGAAATGTTTCAGACTGTTTAATTGTCTCACAGCTACTAAAAACTTTTTAAACATCAATTACATTACATAAGCTCTCACCATTACATAAACTTCAAACTCATGAACTACAAAAACAAAATCAAAGACTCAAACTTAAAACATAAAATGGAACCTTTCTTCCTGAGGTCCCCTACGAAGATACGTGTACGGTCGTCGTGCAGCCATTACTTCTCTCCAGAAAAACATTTCCAAACGAGGAATGAGCCAACGCTCAGCAGGTAGTTCAAATCTCAATTAATTTCATAAGATGCTTTAAACAAAAACTTTTACCATTAGAACTAATTCAAATCATATCATCTTGCAAGTCAAAATTCTTAAACTTTTCAATTTTTCTTGCATTTTCCTTTCTTTAACATTTGATTTCTTTCATTCATTTCTTTCACCTTATTCATATGCAATGCAAAGTGCAAAAATGATTATACTAAATGCATCATCCGTCCCAGAAGTACCCTTATTCGTACTGATCAGGTATGCAGTCAAATTTTTTGTCATTTCATTTACCATTGGTTCATAAGAACCATCATTTACCATGACTCATATGAGCCTCCATTACCAATGTTCGAAAGAGCTCATTTAACATTTTTTTGGCACTTCCGGATCAATATGCAATATGAAACTATTATTGCTTATAAATCTTTGAATCATTCTCAAATTTCTTTCATATTTATTTCATTTATTCATATACCTTAATTGCTTCTCAAATAATGCATGAAATGAAAGCATGGAACTGTAGGATATTTTCATTTTTATTTTTTTAAATCATGAATATCAAAATATTTGACAGTAAATAAAATAATTGACAGAAAAATAAATACATGAAATTGCATTCTAAGCATAAATAAAATTAAATACTTATAAAATTAAATTGAGTATGAATACTTACCTCAATTCAAGTACGACACGTCGCTTCGACCAAATTCTTTCACCTTAAATTTAGACGATCACTACCTAAAATTTACAAAAACGACATCATATATTTTGAATAACCTAAATCTTAAGTTTCAATATCTCATTTCCCCTTAACTATTTCTTAAAATACATAATAAATTTTTAATTAAATAAACCTTAATTTTCGGATTTAATAAATACTGAAGTTT
Organism: Dendrobium catenatum; assembly: GCF_001605985.2. Classification (NCBI taxonomy): domain Eukaryota; kingdom Viridiplantae; phylum Streptophyta; class Magnoliopsida; order Asparagales; family Orchidaceae; genus Dendrobium; species Dendrobium catenatum. The sequence continues at coordinate 428,323 of NW_021553810.1, forward strand.
CGGAAATTCATAAATCTTCCATTTCAGTAGAATATTGCTCTAAAATAAATCCTTAACATATAATTATAATTATATGTTAATTTTCGGATTAAAATAATTATGAAAATTATCAAAAATAAAAATTTTTCTAAAAATCTACTTTCATGTTTTAAAAATATTTCTAATAACTTTAGGAACAATATTTGTAAATGGGATTTCTCAAAATTCAAAATCTAAGAAAAGTCCTAATTTTTCTTTCTCCAAAATTCCCTTAAATCTATTCGTTTTTATTGCTAAAACGATCTTCTAACCATTCCTTAATAATTTCTTAAAGAAATTTTGAAAGAAAAGTAGGTTTTGGAAAAACCCTAGAAATTTCATTCTAAAAAATCTAGAGATTTAAAAGGATTCGTTTGAAAATAATCATACCGGAGTGTTTCTCTCGTCGTCCTCTTCGATTTGACCTAAAACTTTCGCCGGAAGATCGTCGCCAGAGAGATCCTCGCCGAAGCCCGCCGTCCGCCCCTCTCGGTTCCGCCCCTCTCGTTCGGCCGATCACATGAAATGAAGGGGAGGAGGGTTCGGTTTATGCTATTAAGGGAAATTGGGTTTGCTAAATGACCATACTACCCTCACTTAAGCAAATTCGACATAAGGAAATAGAGAAGGGTATAATAGGTATTTAGAGACTTTAAACATTTTTAATTCCATTTTTAGGCAAAATTGGGTATAAGTTCTATATACCAAAACGATCAGAATTTCACAAGGGATTTTCTAAAATTATTTTCGTTATATTCTGCTAACCTTGAAAATTTCACTTAAATCTCGTCGCGGCGCTTTGAAATGCGTGCGAAGACCTATTAACGTCGTTTTTGGGTTTTACAATACTCCTCCCAAAAAACATACATTGTCCTCAAGGTGAAAGGATCAGAACTGTCTAGTCTTGGCAATCATCACCAAATAATTTGGATAACCACCTCTAATGCTCATTAGTCACCATCCTATGCTCCAACATTAACTTCAAATTGCTCCGGTCTGTTTTGACGATAAAGTGTCGCCCTAACAAAAAGGGTCACCACTTTTTGATAGCTAAGACAATCGCCATCAACTTCCGCTCCTATACAGACTTCAGCGTCACCCATGTTTTGAGCACCTAGTTGAAATAAGCAATGAGTTGATGATACGGCATGAGTATTGCCCCAAGGTCATATCCTGATGCATCCATCTCCATCTGGTACACTCACCATGGGCATCTTCCTCTTCAAATACCGGCATCTTCACCTTCCTCACCCTAGCATCTCCACTTTAACTTCCTCTCCCTCTAATGGTTCCCCTTGTACATCGTGGGTGGGACTCCCGCCTTTCTTCCATCATCCTTGCATGACCCGATCCTCATGACTCTGCTTGACCCCCTCTATCTCCAGCCACCAACTCTCCTTGCTCGAAATACCTCTCATAGTAGTCGGCCACCCCACCACCTCCACCACAAAATTTTCTCGTTTTTGTCCATTTTAGATTTTTGTTTAGCTTATGAGAAATACCTCTCATTTTAGACTTTAATACTACCGTTGCCAGGTCCCAAGTCCTGGATGAGAAAAGTGGAGGGTTGCGTTAGGTAGTCGACAGCCAGCGTAAAACTTGTCGAATAATAATGACATGAATCCTTTAAGAAATTGTGTTAATGCTAGGGCGTCCCCTGGAAGCGACGCGTTGTATGGCCTGAATACAGTGACAAGTGTGCAAGAGCCGCTGCACTGATGCCCGGGTGCAGTATTAAATAGGCAAGGGTTCTCACATCAAGGATGGATGTGGGCAAAGAAGCTAGTCCATGAAACTAAAATTAGGATAGGAACTTGGAATATAGGTTCCTTTACTAGAAAATTAATGGAATTAATAGATATTATGATTCATAGGAAGATAAATATTTTGTGCATTCAGGAAACTAAATGGGTTGGAGAGAAGGTTAAGGAAATTGATAGTTTAGAATTTAAACTTTGGTATTCGGGTAGGAGTCGTACTAGAAAAGGTGTTGGTGTTATTATAGATAAGAGTTTGAAGGATAATGTTATAAAAAATAATAGGATTGGAGATACAAAGATTATAGCTTTAAAGATTGTTGTTGATGATAAGATGTTAATATTATAAGTACTTATGCTCCACTCAAGGTAGGTTTTGTATGAGTTTTCTTAAATACATTTTTGGAAGAATATATTACAAAAAGATACCTCTAGAGAATAGAGATTTTTATTGGTAGGAGAATTTAAATGGACATGTTGGTAGAGAGGTAAGATGAAATTTTAAAAGCATTCCATAGTGCTATAAAGGTTTGAAACAACAATATGAAAGTGGTCAAGACCTATTTAGATATTTGTTAGCTTATAATTTTAATTGCCTAAATACACTTATTTAGAAAAGGAATGAGCATCTCATCACTTAAATTTTGGATTGCATCTAATATGAGCTTCCTCGTACCTCAACTCCTAACCCCTCCAAATCGAACCCCATGGTTGTTCCTCCAAGCCAAATTTGATTTGCTCGCATCTCACTTACAATACCAGATGCCACTTCTTTGTTGTATATGTATCAAAAAAAGGCTCTGTACCAATTAAAGATATGTCTTGGAATTAAAAATAGTGTAAATAAGTAGAAACTGCATAATAATCGAAGATGGAAAGCTGATTTATCATCCCTTCAATAAGAAAGAAAGATATAAGTGATCTACTATTCGAGAGGTAAGATCAGACTCTCTCACAAACTCTAGACGCTAATTAGAAATAACTCCTGAAGGAAAAACTACAAAACAACACAATCACATAATCAAAATAAAACAACATAATATCCTTAATAAACAAATAATATTTCCCTCCCAAATTTGAATTCAAATCAAGTCAATCTCTTTCCCGTCATAAACATTTCCATTATTCCCTTTCCAAATTTGAATTAAAATCAGCCTTTCAATAAATAAAATATTTCTTATTCGCCAACCCAATCTGAAATTCAATTAGCCTTCTTTTCTTAAAATAAATCTTCCTAATTTTCTCCCCAAATCTAAATTCAAAATTAGCCTCTCTTAACCCTAAAATAATCCCTCCTATTTAATTAAAACTTCCTAAACAACTCCCCCTTGATTCCTCCTTACACATTGATTATTAACTCTCCTAGGCCCTACAGAGGTCCCCTTGACATAAGTCAATATTGATAGGACCGGCCAATTTGATTGGAAGGAATTATAAATTATAAACAAAACCAAGAGGGAGCTATTAAGGAATTCTTAATCAAGGGGATTAATTAGGAGATGTTTCCTAATTAAAGAGGGCAAAATTGGGCTAATTTGGGAGGGAAGTTAATTTAGAAAATGTTTCCTAATGAAGGGAGCATATTTGAGAGGCTTATTTGAGGCAAGTTTGGAGATTTGATGTAAGAAACGAATATGGGAAGAAGGGGCAATTTGAAATTTGAATTAATCA
>NW_021553810.1:431868-445064 GCF_001605985.2 Dendrobium catenatum
GAAAATTCTATAAGATGGTAGTGAGGCCTGCAATGCTTTATGGTGCTGAATGCATCGGGCTTGTTGTGTGATGGTGCTCAAACTTAAGGGAAAATTCTATATGATGGTAGTGAGGCCTGCAATGCTTTATGGTGCTGAATGCATCGGGCTTGTTGTGTGATGGTGCTCAAACTTAAGAGAAAATTCTATAAGAAGGTAGTGAGGCATGCAATGCTTTATGGTGCTGAATGTTGTCCATTAAAAGAGAAGCATAATATTAAGTTAAGTGTGGCAGAGATGAGGATGCTCAGGTGGATGAGTGGCTTTACCCCTAGAGATAGGATACGAAATGAGCATATACGTGAAAAGGTTGGAGTAGCTCCAGTAGAAGATAAGATTAGAGAGAGTCTCCTTAGATGGTTTGTCACATAAAACGGCGGCCTTCCAATGACCCGGTTAGGAGAGTAGAGGTATTAGATTTGACTTATGTTAAGAAAGGTAGAGGCATACCTAAAAAGACCTGGATAGAAAATATTAGGAATGGCCTTTCTTTATTAGATTAAATGAGAATTTGACCTTTAATAAGACACAATGGAGAAAAAGGATTCATGTAGTCGACCCCACGTAGTGGGATAAAGGCTTGATGTTGCTGTTGTTATGTTGTCCCCCCATCCAGAAACCCTAATCTGCACCTTATCACAACCCTAGCATATGAATCTTGATGAAAGAAACTCTCCTCGTCGAGCTCCTCCAATCCGATCTCATTTCCCTTAGATCCAACTAAGGGAATCCTGGTCAAATCTTGGTTAGGTTTAACAACCGAAACCACCAATATAGTTTTGGATTGCATCTATATGAGCTTGCTCTTCTCAACTCCAACCCTCCAAATCGACTCTCCATGGTTGTTTCCTCCAAGACAAATTTGATTTGCTCCATCTCACTTTACAATACCTCCACCTTTGTTGTCATATGTATCAAAAAAAGGCTCTGATACCAATTTGATATGTCTTGGAATTAAAAATAGTGTAAACAAGTAGAAACTGCATGAATACGAAGATAGGGGCTGATTTTTTATCATCCCTTCAATAAGAAAGAAAGATATAAGTGATCTACTATTCGAGAGGTAGATCAACTCTCCCACAAACTCTAGACGCTGTTAGAAATAACTCCTGAAAAAAACTACAACAAACACAATCACATAATCAAAATAAAACAACATAATTATCCTTAAATAAACAATCATATTTCCCTCCCAAATTTGAATTCAAATCAGTCATCTTTCCCTCAATAAAAAATTTCTAATTCCCTTCCAAATCTGAATTAAAATTAGCCTTTCAATAAATAAAATATTCTTATTTCCCTCCCAAATCTGAATTCAAATTAGCCTTCTTTTCTTAAATAAATCTTTCCTAATTTTCTCCCCAATCTAAATTCAAATTAGCCTCTTTTCCCTAAATAATTCCCTCCTAATTTTAATTAAAACTTTCCTAAACAACTCCCCTTGATTCCTCCTTACACATTGAATATTAACTCTCCTAGGCCCTACAAGGTCCCCTTGACAAATCAATATTAATGGACCGGCCAATTTGATTGGGAATGAATTATAAATTTTACTAACCAAGAGGGAGCTATTAAGGAAGGTTCTTAATCAAAGGGGATTAATTAGGAGATGTTTCCTAATTAAAAAGGACAAAATTGGGGGCTAATTTGGAGGGAATTAATTAGAAAATGTTTCCTAATTGAAGAGAACATATTTGAGGGCTTATTTGAGGGCAAGTTTGGAGATTTGATGTAGAACGAATATGGGGGGAAGGGGGTCATTTGAAATTTGAATTTCAAACTAAATGGAAAAGGGGGAGAAGGGGTACTTAATTAATCCCTTAAACGGGGTTCTTTTTTTGGGAAGGAATTAATTAAAATAGGAGAGAGATTGGGGGCCTTAATGGAGAAGCATTAATTAAGTAGAGAGAGGAGAGAGGAGCGAGGAGGCGGCGGGTGGATAGAGGAGAGGGTTTACGGAAAGAGAATTAAAGTGAGCCTTCAGTTGAATCCAAAATTGAGGAAGATTAATTGAAATCAAATCCAATCAGAAATTTAATTGGACCTAATTTAAACAAATTTCCTAAAATAAGAATCCTAATTTAAGAAACAAATTCAAATTCAAATTAATTTGAATTTTGAATTCGAATTCGTTACAAAATTAAGATGTATAAAATAGGAAGGCTTTGAATACAAGATGACATTGTGGGAGCCAATGGGGGAAAGAAGGTGGCCGGCAGCTATGGAGGTATTAGGGTTAGGGTTTGTGAGGGTGTTGGTGGTTTGGTGGGGGGGGAGATGGCCGGTTAGGCTTAGGAGGGGGATGGGGAATTTCGATGGGGGAAAAGAAAGGGTTGTGGGAAGAGGCCGGCAGGTTTGGTTGGAGGGGATGATGCCTGCGGGATTTGAGAGAGGATGGAGATGGCGATTAGAAAAAAAAAAATAAGGAGAAACAAAAACAAAGAAAACCGTGAGCCCGAACGCTTCCTGCAGCTAACGGGTGTTGCGTTGCCCTTCACCAAGGGACTTCAAGCCACGAGCCCAGACCCATCCTGTGGCTGGTGGAAACTACGATTCCCTCCCATAGGGATCTAACTAATGTCCTCCCAAGGAACAAACCTGCAGAACAATTTTTTTATTAAAATTCTATCATTCCATTACACTAGCAAGGGCCTCTATATATAGATCTCATAAATAAAAGAAACTAAAGTAAGATGATCATGCCCCTAGGACTTGCATAAGATTAGACACTTAAGGGTAAAAATGAAAAATGCATAATTAAAATAAAAATTTAAGATAATGTAGGACGATCACGGATGTCGATCTTCAGCTCCTCGGATAGGCATAGACGGTTGGATGTCTGCATCAAGATTAATTAGAAAATATTTTCTAATTAACAATGTCTAATTTGGGAGAAAAATAATTAAGGAAGTATGGCAGATTTTGGAGGGAATTAGGGCAAGGTTGTTTGGGTATTTGTTGTTTATTGTGAGCTTTAAGTAATTGATTTACCCTTGGGTTAGGGTTATATTTTTGTATACAGAATTTTGTGAGTGTTTGTTGTCCATTATTTTTTTTAAGGATTCTAACAACATCTAGAATTTGGGAGAGAATGTCCTCTCGAAAGAGGACCATTATATCTTGTTTGTTCGTATTTCTTTTCTTATTAACAAAATCTATTAATTTGTTGAATTTTACTGTTTGATCGCCGATTTTTGGTTCTCAAGTCTTATCAATTGGTTGTTGACTTAGATTTATTGAGTCAGCCAGTCGTCCAACTAACGGATGACTTGTTTCAAAAAACGATTACCATTGAAAATCGTCAGTTAAACGGGCGATTTACTATAACACATTTCATAGTTTAAATTCCTGGCCAAGCTTCTCTTCCCTACATTCGCAGTTGCTTCTGCACCTTTAGTCATGAGCTTGAAAATAAAACATTTTTTGAAGATACAAATTATTTTATATATTTTTATTGGTAAAAAATTGATTAAAATATATTGATCTATCAAAAAAATTTGTATAGTATTAATTAATAAATTTATATTTAGTATGAGTTCTTAACATCCATTAAAGGTTTAGTTTTGTTTATAAGAGTATATTATTATTAAATTTTTATCAATAATATTGAGCAAAAAAATTCATATTTTTTATCAAAAGAATTTACTATCAGTTCTTGGTATCTTACTCCTTACTTTTTAAATAATTAAATAATATAATGTTTATCATAATAATATTTTAATAACATAAATATGTTAATTAATCAACCTAGAAATATATTCTAAATTAATGCTAGCATTCTATTTATTATTTTTAAACACAAAAATATAATAGTAGCATAACAAACAAATTATTAAATTAAGATTATAAATTTGCACATATTTAAAAATAATAAGATAAATTTTAATATTACTTAATTAACATACCTAAGCATATTTAGGATGAAAGAAAAAAACTACATTTACTCATTTAAACAATTAATTTCGGTTTTCTTAATTACATGACTAAATCATCAAATATTTCTAATATTTATCATACCTATCACAAACAAGATTTATCCAAATAATTTATCATGAAATCCTAAAAAAATTACTACACTACTGTTTGCTCACTAAACATAATTAAAATGAAATGAAAAAAAAAAAAAATTAACATTAAAAATCCCTAAATAGCACATTTCTATGCATTAAAATATGTAAAATTTAAATGATTTGAGGAATACATGACATGTTTAGTAACACAACTTCTAGAGAAATCTTGCAAAAACACTTGATTTGCGAGCTCACGGCCGAAGGAACGGAAGCAACTGTGAATGAAGGGAGGGTAGGGGAGGCCAATAATTTAAATCACGAATTTACTTAGCAAGTCGCATGTTTAATGAGGGACATTCAACATAAACCTTTTTATTGAAATAAGTAGCCCGTTAGTCGGGCAACTGACACATAGCTTAACAAATCTTAGTCAGCAACCAGTCGCCCATTTGATGGTCGACTTTGCCTACTTTTATGATTTATTTAGTACTTAATTATAAAATTAAAATTATGATAATACCTAGTTTAAAAACTAGTCCAAAAAACTATTTAAGTTATGCAAAAAGCTAGGATGTCAACACACAGTGCAATACAACGTGCAGAATGAGTCTTTTTCTTTGAACTGTGAAGCGCAAACCAACCTTACACTTTTGTTAATTGAAGTGAATGTAACATAAGAAACATTGCATAATAATATTATTAAAAAAGCTCTAGAAAAATAAAAATCATGAAATGTTCGATGCATTTTCAGTCAAATATTAATAAGGAAAACTACTGCGCTAGAAATTTGCAGATAATTTGGAGAGCATCTCACAACGTAAATGATAAACTGCGAAAAGCAAAGAACACAAAGCACCAGAAAGAAACACCCAAACAAAAAATAAAAGAAAGTGGTTGTGCTCCATGACCGCAAAATCAAATTGAAAGAGTTGGGAAAAAAAACATCAAATAAATCTAGTAATTGATAAATCAAAGGAGCAATCCACGATCATATAACATGAAGATAATAAACAAGTTACTAAACAATATTGGAAAAACAACAAACAAGAACTAGAAGAGAAGAATTGTTGAGACATTAACAACTCATCAATGACCAAATCACATGAGGAGACGTTGAGAGAAGAAAGTGCTTGCTTCTCTTTGAAATTTTACTGCCACCAGTTCCCTTAGTGATATTGTCTCCTTTGCATGCCATGAAATTGAAGTGACAAGGGCCTCTGCTTCTTGATATCATGATTGGTGGAATTGGAGGGGAGTTGATGGGGCAGAGAAAAAGAGTGAACAAGAACAAGATGAAAAACCAAGAGGAGAATGAGAAAAGAACTCTGACATGATGAGAAAAATAATCCTAAACCCTTTTTATTTATGAATCGGTGAGTGGAGCTTTAAAGATTGCATCCAAACATTATAGTGAATATGAAAAGTGCATGTGGATCAGCACGATGAAGCGAACGCTCATAGAACTATGACACTCATGCTCCACCGTGTAATGCAGTAGATCAATGGCTTCGTCTGCAAGTCATGATGCTACTTTGTTCAGAGGCCCCCTTCAAAGTGCACTTTAGATCACACTAATGCAACGTATTACTAAAGAAATTTGCAAGGAAAATTAGAAAGAATGTGCACAATATAATCACACTATGCAAAGCTACACTTCAGATTATTCTAGGACCTTTTTTTTTTCTTTTGTAAGACTAAATTTTGTCCTACGGTATTTCAAATGAGTTTATCATTTATCAAAAAAGAAATTGTTGGAATAAAACTTACGCTTGAAAATCCTGAAATATACTAAGTTGAAGGAACTCCTGTATTTATTGCAGTTATGAACCTTAACACATTAATATCAGTACTCATCAAAGGGAAACACACTAAATTCGATGCACCTTGAAATCTCCGTTGTATGGATTAAATGAAGGATCATATACCAACCTTAAGGCGGGGATTTATAAGAATCACTGGGCGCTGACCTGCTGCATCTGTCATTGCCTGTAAATCCTGCACATTCAGAACCAACGAAAATAACATCAGTGCAAGAACAAGTATAGATATATGTGAAATTTCTAATTTTTATCAGTTCTTACGTTAATAATACAGTTACCAACAGCATTTTGTGGAGCGACAAGTATGAATATATCATCTTGCTCATCCACCTCTTTGGCGCCTGTCATAGGAAACCAACAAAATTCAGTAATGACAAATAAAAAATATAATAGGGGATGTACGACTTTACATTAATTTATCATTCAAACTTTAAAGGGAAAAAATGAAAATTTTGTATTTGATTAGAAATATTTATAAATTGGTCTTGACTTCAAGATAATTCAGGTTCCCAAAACCTCAATTGACTACGAAACGTAGATAGAAAAGATTGAATGGAGCATCAATTTAACATAGAGCCTGAATGAGGATAAATCTTCTCAGAAAATTAAGCTGCAAAAACCCTCTTAATTTAAAGGAAGCCACGGATGCAAACATGAAAGAAACTGAGGATGGGAAAATAATGTAAAGGTTGTCACGAGCCCAAGTACTCATTCCTATATTCTCATATATTGGGGAAGTTTCTTTTTATCTTTAGAAAAAAAAAGAGAATAATCAAGAGCAATAGCAACAGAGACGATATGCAACCCTTCAAGTATTGTTATATATTGATAAAAGGACACACGTCTTATCTTAAAACATATGATGATGGAAGGCACCATTAGTGCTATGGGATTCTATCTGAACTTTTGTAAGATATTTGCCCATTCAAGGTTTTGCTACATCTAATTATCCTTCCGATAAAAAAGCCATAACTGCAATATCTGGAACCTTTTTAACTCAATAAATCTCAATACATGAAACCAGAGCTTAACCAGAATTTAGTGAAACTAACAGTTGGTGATACATGAGCATAGTCGCAAGAGACCATCATGAAAGACTAAGGGCATAAATTATACACACCTTCAACAGAAATAGAAAAGGAATATAGGAACTTATAATCTGTATGTTAGCTGGTATGCCTCTAAATTCCTGACGGCAGTCAGTTCAGCAGCTTGCAAATTCCCTTCTCTAATATAATATGGGCTCCGAAAATTCCTGCCCCAACCTCTCCACGTTGAGAAGATTCTTAACTATTATGTTCTGAGCTAAATTTCCAAAAAGCAAATTAGTTTTAAGATAAGAAACTACCGAGAGATTTCACCCTAATTTTGCAAGAACATTGTGATCTGTTTCCAAGTTTCCTTTAGGCATGAGCCCTATAGTTAATTATCCCTATTGATGACACGAGTGAACTTTCAATTAAGGCTAGTTGTTAAATAGACATTAAGTACCAAGCGCATAGTAGTAAAAAGTTTAATATGAGATTTGAAATTTATCACCTTGATAAGACTAGAGAGGGAGTTGAAGGTAAACTTGAATTATGGAGGTCAACTTTAGAGCCTTTAAAGGTTTTCGCTTGAGAAGATCTAAAACGGAATATATGGAGTGTAATTTTAGTAGTAATAGACCTAGTGAGGGGATTGTGACTTTGGGCGATCAAGTCATTAATAAGAGTACATGTTTTAGATATCTTGGATCAATTGTTAAGAGTGGTGGTGAAATAGATGGAGATATTATCAACAGAATTCAATTTGGATGGTTGAAGTGGAGGAATGCATCGGGCTTGTTGTGTGATAGAAAAGTACCCCTCAAACTTAAGGGAAAATTCTATAAGATGGTGGTGAGGCATGCAATACATTATGGTGTCGAATGTTGGCCATTAAAAGAGAAGCATAATACTAAGTTAAGTGTTGCAGAGATGAGGATGCTCAGGTGGATGAGTGGCTTTACCCTTAGAGATAGGATATGAAATGAGCATATATGTGAAAAGGTTGGTGTAGCTCCAATAGCAGATAAGACTAGAGAGAATCACCTTAGATGGTTTGGTCACATAAAACAGTGGCCTTCCAATGACCCGGTTAGGAGGGTAGAGGTATTATATTTGACTTATGTTAAGAAAGGTAGAGACAGACCTAAAAAGACTTGGTTAGAAAATATTAGTAATGACATTTCTTTATTAGATTTAAACAAGAATTTGACTTTTAATAGGACACAATGGAGGAAAAGGATTCATGTAGCCGACCCCACATAGCGGGATAAAGGCTTGATGTTGTTGTTGTTGCACTTAAGGCAAATTGTGGGCAGAATAATGATAAACACAATTCAGATCTCATGGTTTCGCCGTGCGAGGTTGTCATGATTCCTAGCCTACCTAATAAAAGGAGATAGTCGACCTAATATGATTGAATAATCCTTGTCAATAGCCATGGTAGCATCATCTAAGAGTATCTTGTAAATCTGGGGTAAATGTTTTTTTAATGAGTGAATTTGAGTCAACCTTAGCTAATAGAGGGTTTCATGCTCTATCAAGTATATCATATGATTCATTACTCATGAGTTTTAACTATTCAGGAATATACAGGCTTTGATTGTAAACATGATTTAATAGTATTTTTTACAACAAGACCACCCGATCAAAAGGCCCTACTCACAACCGATTACTTATCGTGCCATTTGACAGCAAAATGACCGGTAAAAAGACACATGCCACATTCATACTAGTGAGACATTATTTGAGAATGAATCTGAGCATAAGTTACTCTTGAATTTATCATCCTCGACAAACAGTTGAAGAGGATGGATGGATTTTTACTTTAAGTTTTAAAGGTGTATATTTCACTTGAAATATTTTGAATTTTGATCATTATTAATTTTTTTTAATTTAAATCTTGAATGATTAATTTTTGGAATTTAGAGGCATTTTGAAAATCAAATAATTCCCTCCGGTTAAATTTTTCTGTCAATGCGGCCATTAATAGGGTTTTACATAACTTTACTTTGTTATTTGAACTAAGTTAACTATGCTTGCTTGCTAATAGAAGATCAAGTTCAAATATTAAATTTGTAAATCATCATACAAGATTTGAACTCAAGAGCTTCCAATATATAATAATTTTATTTTGTAAAAGATGTTGAAAACCTAATGTGAACGTAAAATCAAATATCATCGTGAGTTTCACGTTCATATTTTATTCATTAAGTTCAAGTCCTATTAACTCCAATAATTTCAAGAATGATGATCGAACTTGAAATTTTAAGTCCATTTTAATTTTAACAGGCGCAATATTCTCAGATCGAAGATTGAGAGTTTGACACATCCGTTGGAGAAAATGCATATATTTTGCATTTAAAAAAGGGATACGAATTTTAAATAAAAGAGCAATTATGCAATTATTTTTTTTAATTTAGATCATTTTATTTTTAACTGACACAACATTCTCAACAAACTTAGAAGTTTGATGCATTGGTCAGAGCACATACGAAAATTTTAATTTAAATTAAAAAAAGAAGAAATTATGGTTTAACTTATTATTTAACCCAACGTAGCATTCACAGGTGATAAATTTAACTAACTTCAAATGCTCGTTGGAGCACATGCAAGAAATTTGGACTTAATGGTTTGATGTTTGTATCACACTTTTTGATGCACTTGCTCCACATATTAGCTTGTTTATAGTGCATTCGTGCAATACACTTTTATATTTCATAGCACACTTGCATGATACATTGGCACATATTTTGATGCACTTATGTGATGCTTTTATACACTTTCATAATCTTTAGTGTGTTTAGATAGTGCGCTTGCACAATCAAAGGAACGCTTACTCATTCATTCATACACTTGTACATCGCTTCTATACATTTGTAATGAACATTTACGGGCATGTGGATAAGATCTTCATTCTATGATCTAATGTGTCCCCAGCATTTTGTTGAAATAGTCATGCAACATATGATAAACGTAACAGTGCACTATTTTATCTTATTTAAAAATTATTTGTTCACTGGATGCACTATTTATTTATAGGATGTACGACTTATTCACAGGAAGTGTATGAGCTCCTATTTTTTTAGTAATTAGCGAGTATGTAACTTAGGTACTTGTATACCTATGACAAACAATATATTTGTTCATGTCATTTTTATTTAGAAATATTCACATAAACACAACGATTGGAGATGTGTAAGGGTCGGACGTGACATTTGTTAACATGAATGCAATATCTTTGAATTGCTCTCGTGACTTAACACTTTGATTCCATTATTGCTTGCATTCGGTCCATTTATGCACATGTTACATATTCCATTGCAAGCATCACGAGTAAGAACCTTAGAACATTTTTTTTACATCAATCTTTTTTTTTTTTTTTTGCTTTATATAATTGGATTTTAGTTAGGTGGGTCCCACATGGAATCATTTTTTTTGTTATAAATATACAAGCCCCCCAACTCTTTTTCATCTCAAATTCAATCCATCAATTGTGTTCTAGATAACTTTGAGTGTTCAGATGAGTTCTAAGAGCAAAAGAGAGAGCCCAATCGTGCTCCCAAGTCTCTTATAAGTCCAATATTGTTCTCATTTTTACTAATTTCGACTCATTTTATAATTTAATAGTTTTAAATTTAAACTAAAATCATATTTTATTTTTAATTTACATTTAGAAAATTCTTTTTATTTTATTCTGTATGGCTCCTTTATCAATCTAAATTTTGACAACATCCTGATGCCTCCGCTATATAAAGAGCATAACCGCGTATACTAGGACATCCCACCACACCAAGAAAGATGTGCATTATCAATATCATAAGACATCGCAACCAGAGTTTCTATACCACCAGCAAAGAAAAGTATACATATGTCTTCAAGTACTTGTTTAAAACTTGTAATATTTTTTCATCGTGTCAAGAAAGATAGATACTTAAATTCACCCTTTCGTACTAAAAAACATGTACAAGACTTACCAGTTGCTTTACGAATATGGCTCACGAGTTTCACCTACCACCTAAGAAAAGCATGCACAGGTTCTGCTAATCTACCAAATGTGACATTTCGGATTTTAGAGATTTTAAAAAGTTGTGAACTTTATACCTTTATGTAGAGGTGATGATGACAACAAAGATGAAGCAACAAGAAGGAACCCAAAATTTTCTATTTTTTCATCCTTTTTCGTTTTCTCCTTTGCTTCTTTTTTATAGAGAGAGAATGTGGAGAGAATGAGTGAAGAGAAGACATATAGGGAAGGAGGGAGTATGGAGAGAAAATGAAGTTTCTCTCAACATTTAGAGAGAGAGAGGGGTAAGTGATAAAATTTTTCTCTCTATGTAGAGAGAGAAAGAGAGTGAGAGAGTGAGTGTTGGGGAGAGAGATGTGCACAGAGCTAGAGAGGGAGTGTGGGAAGAGAGATCTTTCTCTCTTTATTTACAGAGAGAAAGAGAAGAAGAAGAAGAGGAAGGGGAAAGAGGAAGGAGAAGAGGAAGAAGAGGAAGGAGAAGGAAGAAGGAAGAATGATGAAGAAGGAGAAAGAAGAAAGAGAAAAAAGAACAAGAAGAAGAAAGTGATCTCAAAAAGATGCTTCACATGTCAAAGATGCTTCACATTTGGTGAAGTTAAATTTAACTTTGAGCTTGCATAAATAGATGTAACTTTCTTAATTTCTTCATTATGATTAGTAAGGAAATTGAATAACTCCAAATAATTTTCTCTATTATCCAATCAAGATGACTCGTCGTGCCCACGGAATGACAATCCTTGACGCAAGAGAAATCAAACGCGATCAACTACTACAGTCAACATAATTCTATAACTTTTTTTGTTCTGCCATCTTTGCTCAACTATAAAGCAGGAAGAATATTTCCTTGATGTCAAAAATCTTACAGTTGATGGGATCCCTAACAACACAACAGCTTTATAAAATATCTCCAATCGAGCCCTGCATTTTCTAACGTCTACTTTAGGTTTCCTAATCAAAGAAGACACTTTTTCTAACTTTCTAAACAGCTAGAAATTTTCCAAATCTGTTCTAAATTGATTTAAAATGACAACCTACATTATTTCAATTATTCTTCTTAACTCTCAATGGACTAAACCAGCATCTACTTCTGAAGTTTCTCTTCAATGTAAAATCTCGCTCTTGGAAAATCATTTGGGAGGAAAATGTTGTCATTCAAGCAATAAAGCTATTTGCAGCTTTGCTCTCCTCCAAGAGCACAACCACCACCTCAAAATCCTGATTTTCTCAATCAATTAACTTGCAGCATTTCTCTGGAACCAAACAAAAGCCCTTATAGCAAAACTTCCAAAGTCTTTCAAAGGAAATTGAAAGATCATATAGATAGTTTTCATTCCAAAGTTTTTTTATTTGGATTTGCTTACACCACCTTTATAAAAACTTGAGTTCACAAGTTTTGTTTGATAGAGTTTTTCTTTTAAGTTTTGTTTCCTCTTCCCTGAGCCTTTCAAGTTACATTCTTCAGTATTCAAATTGGAGCAAAGAACTCATTTCTTTATAAATATTGTAAGCAGAAAAGAGAAGTAACCTTATGAAACATGCCTTACAGTTGGACGCCAATTGTCAGTCTCGGAGGCCCAGATGTCGCTCAGAGGGGGGCAAGGGGCCGAGAAGGACAAACCACAAGCTTGAAGCATGCGGCAAGTCTAAAGCATGAGCGAGATTAACTACGTGAACAAAAGACGAGGTCATGAGAAGCGTAAGCAGGAGTAGCTACAAGCCTTCGCTTGCCACCTGCATGTCAGATTGATGTAGACAAGGGGGGGGGGGGGGGGGGGGGGGTTTTTCTTGTAATTTCTTTCCTTGTGTCTTTTCATCTTCCCTCTCTCCTTTTCTTCATCTTCCATCTTGTCTTTTGGGCTGCTTGTTGGTTTCATATGTGCCTTGGCTATTTTCAGTTTTGAGCTTTAGTTGTGGAATTTTTAGTTGGTGCAAGCTAATTAATATCTAGTAGAAGTGTAGCTCATTATGAGCTGATGTTTAGTTATAAAATTAATGTTGGGAGCAAGATTTGGTGGGTGGAACTTGATCTTTCACATTCTTCTTGAATTGGAGTTGCTGCAGCTTTTCTTCTCTGGATTTTTCTCTCACGGGCTGCTGCTCTCTTCGGGTTTGTTGCTGCCTCTTCGGGTGGCTGCCTACTTTACTGCTCTGGCACCTCTTTTTTGACCGAGAATTGATTTCCCTGAATTGCCTCCTGGTTTCCTGTGCTGAAACCGTGGCTTGTGCTTGTTCCTGGCTGGTTCCGTGGCTTTATTCATTGGAATTTTTTGCTGTG
>NW_021553810.1:446419-472584 GCF_001605985.2 Dendrobium catenatum
GTTTTTGGGGACTGTTTTGGAAAGAATTCTAAGAGTCTTTTGCTGAATTTTGGGCAGATTCCTGCTACAAATTTAAGTGCCTTTTGATCTTCTTTAATTAATGCTTTTAGTGGCTATTGGTATTCTTTTCTTTGGTCTATAAATAGAAAATGTTTGTGGCTGTTTTAGGAGTGTTATGAGAGTGATATGATGTAATTTTTGGGACAAAAACCTGAGAGGTTTTTACTTTGGAAATCCTGCGGGCTCTTTCCAATCTTCTTCCCCTCCTCCTATGGAAATCTTGCGAGCTCTTTCCAACCTTCGTCTCGGCTTCTAATCTCTTTCTTCTCTCCATAGTAATCATTCCATTGTATCCTTCTTCTCTTAGAAAGCAACTTTAGGTGTCTTGTAAGAGTCATTTGAGTCGTTTGTAAGTGTCCAAGTTGTAATAATTTTTATAATATTAAAATTGTGTTTTGTTTTGTTTAATTTGTCTAATTATTATAAGTTTTGTAAGTTTCTTTTATTCTTAGAAAGGTAATCTCTTTTGTGATCAAAAATTTGGGTCCCTCCCAAAATTTTTGATTGCATCACAGATGCGGGAAGAGACGAGGAACTACGAACTGGAGGGAGTTGGGCATATAGCTTAGATTAGGGAAAAAAAATTAAAGGTGATAATTTTTTGAAATTAAAAAAATTATCCCCTTCACATTTATTTTACGTTTTGAGGGGGTGTTGCGTTGTTTACTACTAAGCCCAAGGGTGCGGCATTGAAGGCCAAGTTATATGCGTGCAAGGGAGGGGAAAGCATAAGTGATGCGTTGGTTGAGAGAATTTGGGGGGGGGGGAAGGGGGAAGTTAGGTTTAGGTTTATTTTACTTTTTTTTTTCTTTTTTTCTATGATAAGCTCTCTTTTGATAGCTTAAAAAAGCTGGTACATGTTGCAAAACCCGAAATTGACAATCGTAACCGTTGCAGGCATCTCGATGCATCACAACGAAATTTACGTGATATTTCAAAGTAGTCGGATTTCGACGAAATTAATTTTATAAAATTGTATATAAAATTTCGAGTGAAACGGTTAAAGCACTTATATGAAATTTTGCTTAGATTTGAAATTAAAAATCACAGAAATGTTTAAAATTTTCAAATAAGACTAAAATGCCCTTCTATTTCTTCATGACCTCTTGTTATAACTTGAGGGCATATAAGACTTTATACTTTTGACTTAAACTATCCACTCTTAAGGGGACTGAAAAAATTTCGGTCCCCATTCGTTCTTGAGGCCGAATGAAAGGGAGAGGGAGGTAGAGAGGGGCGATGGGTTCAAGGCCGGGCGGCTCCGATGGCGATTCGTGAAGGAGATCGAAGGGAGAACGTTGGAAAGGAGTAAGGTGAGTTCCTAAGAGCAATTTCCATTGTTCCCTTTCTTTCAAGAAGGAAAATTAGGGTAATGGAAACTTCAAATCTCTTTAGGAAATTGATAGGGAAGGTTAAGGAGATGATTTTAAGCATGAAAATAAGATTTTTTTTTCTCCAAAATTTTTGGATTTTGAAAATTAGGGTTTCTTTCAAAATGTTTTCGTAAAAGTGGTTCCTAATAACATTAGAAAGCCTCTAACGAAAGTTAAATTAATTTTTATAAGAAATTTCAAGTTTCAAAAATTAGGGTTTTTCCCTAATCATGAAAACCTGTAAGTGTTATGGTTCCAAATAGACTTAGGAAGGATTTTAGAGGTGAAAATTAGGATTTTTACACAAAATGTCATTTTTGTAATTTTAATTTAGATTAATCCGAAAATTAATTGTATTTTCATTAATTAATAAGTGTTTGGGAGAATTTCTTATGCATGTACTATGTAATGGACAAAAAGAAGGTTTTTAATGATATGGATTAGGGTTTTCTCAAAAATTATTTTTTCCTAATTTCTAAGTAATTTAAATCCGAAAATTAGGTTTATTTTAAATAAATTTAAGTTTTAGCAATAGATAAATTTTGAGTGATTAGTGATATTATACAAAATTAGGGAGAGAGAGAGAGAAAGAAAGAGAGCTTATGGTAATTTTATAGGAGAAGAATAATTAAATTTGAGTATTAGTTTTAGCTTATGAATATTAAATTATTTCTTATAGATGTTAATTTTTGTGACCTCGAAGGAAAGAGTACAAGTGAAGAAAATCAATTTTTCAATTTTAAGGTGAGTAAACATGTTTCTATGTTATGGTAATTGTATCGTATCAAATTTTCATTTAATTGTTATTGTAATTTATTCACTTTAATGCATTTCAAATGATTTAATATTCCATCTCTCCCATATTAAGTGATCCACTATATTACTGCATAAAACATAAGATAGAACATAGTATTATTATATATGGATATGATTTGATTGATATATTGAATGATTACATGTTCATGTTGAAATGATGGAGCTCACCTCCTTATGGTACTAGCTGGGCATGTTGTACCCGTGCACGTTAAAATGAAAAAGGTTATGGAAAAATATATGGAATGAGAAAGTTACAAATATTAATATGATGAATGTAAACTGAATATGAAATGATATGAATTTATGATTTATGCATATGTTTTAATAATATGTTTATAGAAAATTAAATTTATAATATGTTTAAATGAAAGTGACATCTAGCATATTACTTCAACTACCTTAAATTACTATATTTTAGAGGCATGCGTTATTCGTTAAGCTTTGACTTATTCATGTTGCTCTAACTTTTATTTCAGGTAAGTTTAAGGTAATCCAATGAGTAGATAATGCGGAAATGTCTACCGTACAAGTAAGGCACAAGAAGAAAGGTAATTAAATTTAGTTATATCAGCAGTTTAGTGGCTCTTTCAATATTATTGTGATAGCTTTATGGGAATTAAAAATTAGATCTACCGTCAGACCATCTATTCCCACCTCATTAATTTGAGACCCCGGGCCAGGTCGTGACACATGTACCAAAAAAGCCCCCTCAACTATTTGTTTCATGATTTTGACTTTCTAATCACAATGTTTTGGACAACTTCTCGATGTCACATCTTTCGCTCGCTACTTTCATCATATTTTATTGGTTTGACCTCTAAGCGGCTATCGAGGTCAACATACAACAATTGAGCTGTTGTGTTAAGATTAAAGGGAGATTGTTATGTGTGGAATCTAATTGTGTTGATCAATCTGGTTATTATATTGACTCGGACCTCAAAGCTTATCGTGTTCGTTGGGGGTGTGGGGGGTTTAGCCCTTGCTTGAGTTCCGGTGCAAAGCCCTTATTGCAAAACTTCCAAAAAAAAAAAATTTTGTACTGCACCCCGGTGCTGCATACCCAAGCGCCCTGTCGCTATGTTTCCGAGTGCCCCAGCACCAAACAACATAAAGTAGAGCACCGCAACAGCCTAGATTTGACATCGCAATGGTGCAAGACAGAAGCTTGAGTGTCACAATGCTACGAGATGGACTAAATGGTTTCTCTCGTTTTTTGAAGGGTTACGTCGCTTGGGATTATTTTACTTGATTTTCTCTTGTATTTTGAGTTGTTAGATATTGAGAATGGTGCATGTGAGAAGAGAAGCAAGGAGAGAGTGAGAGAGAAGAGAGATCTGTACTTATTTCTCCTGATTATCATAGTTGATTTCTTGGTGTGGTGTGGCTCCATAGTTTTTCCCTATTTTGGGTTTTTCTTTGTAAATCATGGTGTCCTTTACTTTTTCGCTGCTTTTACTTTATTGCTTGTTTCGTCATTGTGGCGTTTCTCCTCATCTCACCCCCAACAGAGATTAGAAATCAAGTTCTTCAATGAAGCATTAAAGAGTTACGATGACATTCCTAATGGCTAGATTGCTACTTAAAAGATAGCTTTTTCACAACGCCAAATAACTTGATGGATGTTGATATGCATGATTAAAAAACTGAAACTAATACCACAAACATCACTTTAGTTTCTTAGATGCAGACCTATGGAACCAATTTTAATAAACGTGTCTTTAGCACCATACTCGCCCCAGTCCATATATTCAAGAATTCTTCTGCTTCCAGCAAGCTGCAGGGGCATCCCAGCAAGCGCACCTTCTCCCATAGATCCTTGAACACAGACCTAGCAAAAGTGACAAAAATGGTAAACCCGGAATTACCAACAGAATATGCCCTTATCCAAATTTCTAAAACAGAATGGCATACCTTTACACGCTTTCCATCATCAGCGAATGAAAGGGCAAGAGTTCGTACAAGTTCCATTAGGGTGCCAATCCGATAGACATCCTGAATATGGAAGGTTTTATGAGATCTGTGATATATAAAAATTTTCAGTAGGACTTTTTTTTTCTTTTCTAGGGAATTTAGTGGCAGAAACAGGAGTGAAAACCTTACCATTTCAGGGTTAAGCTCAGGAATGTTAATCTCCACCTGCAGGTCCATTAATTTAGCTAAAGTAATTTAGACATACTACCAAATAACATTTTATTTATCAAAATGTAACAAACTACATAAAAAAACTTTTAAGAATCTCTGCAACAAAGCTGTATGCAAATGAGCCAAACTTTTAAAGTGAGAAAAGTTGAGAATAGGGAGTTGTGTGCGTGTGTGTGTGAGAGAGAGTATAGAGTGTGTCATATCTTTATGCTACATAGTATAGGAAAAACAAGAGAGAAACTCGCAAGTAAAAAGTAGATGGAATGAGAATCCATTTCATAATAGGTTTTCTTCATATTTTATTTCTTTTATAATTTTAGTATAACTGAGAGGATGAAAGAGAAACAAAAGGTAAAAAATAGATAGGATGAGTCAAATCATATCTGTCTAATTCACCTCATGTCTATTCTAACACTATCTATTTGTATAGATATTATATATTAAGTCAAAAAAGAGAGAGAACTCATTTGAAGTATTTCAAATCCACAAGTAATGAGAGGCTCCATTTCAAAATTAACCACTCACCAAGATTTTTAAGATTTATTATTCCTTTAATGGAGGAAGAAAGCATTCTTCATTTAAAAGTTATCATGAAAAGGTAGTCCAATCAGATCTATAAAACCTATTTAATAACTAATGTAATCTGTATATCAAGTACTATTTCTTAGTTAATTAATATACATAATGAATTTGATAATCACTTTTGTTCTCTGATTATTAATGTATTTAATTTATTTTAAATTAAACCTTAAATATTTAATAGACCAAAATAATAATGTTTTTCATATTTAAAATCTAACATAAGGTGAAAATTCAATTTTAAAAAATGAGACTCAAACATAATTTGTAATTTATATATTAGTCATTAAATAAAAGATCAAAATAGTCCCCCGCCTATTAATAAATGTCAATTTAGTCTCAGAGTTTCACATTGCCCTATTTTAGTTCCTCAACAATTAAAAATTGTCCAATTTGGTCCCTCGATTAAATTTATCATTTAAATTAACGAAAAAAGCCGCAATCATCGCTTTTTTATGAGTATTTTAGAAAAAAAAAAATTTATTACTCAATGTTAAAACGAGAGATTTATGAGGGAAAAGCTTAAGCTTTATTGCATGAATTCTTCCCTATATATAGATATATACAAGATATTAGAAAAGGAAACAAATAACTACATAATAATGAAATATAACTCTTCCTAAATCAGTTGCCTATCTATGGAAGGTGTTTCAATGTGATTCATGAGTGCTTCCCACGGATTGCTCTTTGTGATCGTCAGATCCTTTCCTCTAGTAACGGTTGGATTTCAACACTCAATCCCTCGCCTTCCCACTATAATCCACTGTAGACAAAATTGTGCCAGCGAGAAGACCTATTGCTACGAGCAATGCGACATGCTATAACATATAGAGACTGCGAGCGTGAACCGATATGATTCCACAGGAGATGGAACGCTATGCTACTGCAAGGGAGATGAAATGCTTCGATCCGTCAAGCTTTGACGCGCTAAGAGCAAGGTGACTGGTTATCGATTCAGTATAATTCCGTAGAGACAAACATTGGAAAGCGACAAGCTGCTGCGAGCAACCACGATGTGCTTCGACATCAAGAGATAGAGACAACTAGCAATGTGTGACATCCACAAGGAGATAGAGACACAATTAATGCTAGGTTTGCTTATCTTCCTAATATCCCTATTCATACAATTTTGATCTTTTTATTCTCAGGAATTATTTTTTCAAAAAGATAAAAATAATTTGTAATGTTAGGAACTATTTGTTTAGTTTACAAAATATTTTTTATTAATTATTCATCCTTATTATTTAATAGATTAACTTTCATTCAGATATTTATATATATTATAATTTATTGAATAATAAAATAGAATAACATAAGCAATGTCATCTCACATTCAGTTGTACTGCCTAAAATACTCTCATATTTAACTTTAGAATGAACTTTAACTCTTATTTTATACCTTATGACTAAATTGGATCACTTTTTAATAGTTAGGGAACTAAATTGGGACAATGCGAAACTCTGAGACTAAATTGATTATTTATTAATAATCAGGTGACTATTTTAAGCTTTTACTTATTAGTCCATTTTTATTAATCCAATATATTGTTAATTAATATAAATAATCTAATTGAAAAAAGCTTTCTCTTTAATAAATAGTTAAAGTATTAAATTAATCATAAAACTAAATTTAAATATCATTAACATTGAAATAAAATGCGACTATTGATCTAATTCCAAATATGAAATGGAACAAACTATTTCAAAAGAGTTTTAGCCATATTCTATCAACTAAGGAGGAATGTCAAGACTTTGAGAGATAACATAGTCAAGTAAACTTTATGCTTATTGGATACAAAGTTTGACTACATTATAGTGGCTATTGAAGAGTTAAAGGACATGTTCCTCACAAAGCCGTAAAAGGAAAAATCTTAGAAAATTTTTTTGTTGAACATCTTATTTCCGCAAATTCTCCCTTTAGTAACGATTTACTTGATGAGCAAATTTTACTCATTCATGAAAATTAAAAGCTACAAATCTAGGAATTATATTTTCATGGAGCATCATCGGTCAAACCTGCCCTTCCAAATGCACTAGCTGGCTTTGGTCTTAACTTTATACTGTCAAACAGAAGTATAATGAGATATTTATTCAACTTGATTAAACCTCAAACTAATAATAAAGTCGAGTATGAATTTAGTGGTAGATCTCAAAACTGTCATTTCAATGGGAATACAAACTATTCAAATCTTCAACAATTTTTAGCTTACCATAAATCATGTATTGGACATATTCTAGATAAACTAGCTTGAGCTAGCCCATTACCATAAACAAATTCTTGAGCTCATGAAACAAATTCAAAACTTCACTTTAACCTGAGTCTCCCATTCTTAGAATAACAAGACGAATTCCTTAGCCAAATTGGCCAAAGAAATGATGAGCATGAAAGATGAGTATGCGTTGATTGGAGTCCACACTTATTGGGTACTACAACTAGCAATTCAATAAACTCACAAGGGATCATCACATTCAAGCTAGTGGGATACAACTCTAATTGTTTCTCATACTCCTTCATAAACTATCTCCCAAAGCCACTAAAATGAGCCTCAAACTATCAAAAAAGAGCATTATTCCTAGAAGGTTTCATAATCACGATAAGAGGTTTTTATGGTAGAAGAAAAAAAAAGATTGACGACAACTTTTTATCAACTATTTCAAAGAAAGCAAATTTCTAACAAATAAATTTTTAACCATACAGAATAGAAAGAGGTACAAGAGTATATGTTTGTCAACGACACTCTTTACCATAGATCCTTTGATTAAATATGACTTAGATGTTTGGAGATCAAAGAAGTTAACGAGGTTGCAATCCAAGTTCACGAGGGACTTTAAGATGTGCACTATTCAGATCCCAAAATAGTTATTAAAATCAAAAGAATGTACTACAATTAGCCTTTGATGGTGAAAGATAGCATTAATCATATCCATTGTCACATAATACATCAACAGCAAAATCCTTTGCACCCTGCAATTACATCATGAACACTTGAACTTTGGAGTATGGACATAATTTGGTCAACCAATCAACAACCATCTATTGGACACTTTTCACATTAGTCGTGATTGGCTCCTTTGCCAAAAGGGATGAAATGAATCGATTCAAAGAAGCAATCATTGAACATGTTATTAATCTCTCTACCAATAAAATAGTCCACAGAATTTGTGTATCACGTCATATTAACTCAGATTAATAATCCAGCTTTTAAAAGCATCAAAATATACATGTTTGTCGAACGACATAAGATCAAATGATGGTATTCATCAATTTACAATCCAATGAAAAATAGCTTGGCCGAGGCCTTCAACATGTTAGTAAAGCAACTCAAGAAATTTTTCACAAAGAACAAAAGAGAATAATATGCCAAAATGATTGAAGCATTTAAAGTGTATTGAACTACCAATAATACACCAATAACAGCCACTATTTACACGTTGGTGTATAGAGCTAAAGCAATATTATCACTTGAGGTTAAGCTGTTATTACTTTGAGTAGCATCCAAAACAATCTCACTCAATAGCATAATAATCATTTGTGAATGAAAGAGTTCATGCACTTCATGAAATTAGAACCTAAGCTTAGCATAGTCTTAAAGTTTATCGAGCAAAGATGTCGAGACTTTTTTATCGTTTGGTGAACACCATGACATAGGATGAATGATATCTCTATAATATTAAATTCAAGTCTTCCAGTTCAACATGATAAATTATCTTTTGTAAAGAAAATTCATATAGCATTAATTCACATAACACTAATAATAAACAATAAAATAATAACAGTATTTGATGCATCACATGTAGAAGCAAATTTCATTACTGTAATTAAAAGACATGAGCACTCACCTCGAACTTAGGAAATAATCTGCTTCAATTTTACTACTAATTTCAATGATGGTGGATTTAAATCCCATAAAAAATCAATTCATTAAATTTAATTAATTATTTTCTCTTAATTTCTCTAACTTAATATTTTAAAACTACACTTTTTAAATATATTTTAATTCTTAAAAATAATCATAGAGTATTTCACTAATTAAGATTTCTTTGATTATTAAATTTTAAAATAAATGTTCTCTCTCTCTTTCTCAAAGTAGCTAATTAAAGTCTCTAATTGCTCTTGCATTTAATTGATTTCTAAAATGTTTATAACAATTAAAATATCATATATTAAAATTTACACACATACTTTCTCCCTCTACTACTCTATATTTTTATTTAATTAATATTTTCTATATCATAAATATGTAATTTATCACTAATCATTCAATTCCTTATTTGTATAATGAATTTTCCTAAATAGTATTTTCAATTAAAATCCATATTTTTTAAAATATCACTCTCTCTAATTATTTTCTTTTAAAATATTCAATTTAAATTTGATTATTATTATTTTCTAAACAAATTTCTTATATTAAGATATTTTAAATTTAATATTACAAAAATATAAATTTCTTCCTTTCAAAATACATATATTTTCTCATAACTTATCTATTCTTGTTAATTAGATTCATAATAATTAACTTATTAATTATAAATAAAAATTTTCTATAAATATTAAGTTTATTTTCTTTCTAAATATAAACACATTCATTTTCTTTCTAATAACCTATATACCTAAAAAATATAAATCTTTATCAATTTTATTTTCTTTCTAAATATATACACATTTATTTTCTTTCTAATAACCTAAATGCCTAAAAAAAAGCAACAATTATCTCTATAAATTGAACTTAAAATATTCTAAGAAAATTAGTGTTTCTTTTATAAAAATATTTTCTAAATAAACTCTTTTAATTTATAAATTAAACTTAATGAATACTAAAAAAAAATTCTTACCTTCTTCCCTTACAAGAGACTCTTGCTTGCCCTACCCATCGAGTTCGTTTCCTTCCTTCTCTCTTTCTCTCAATCTCCCTTGCTTGCCGATTGATACGGGCAACTAGATTAGAAAGAGCCAAGAGAGGAGAACACCAGGACTAGTAGAACATAACTCAATTCATAATCTAGAATGCTAACATCCAAACAAACACCAAAACAAATGAAAGCCAAACAAACGAAATAAAATTAAAAAAAAAAACAACTACGTTTAGAACAATTGGCAAGCGGTTTTCTCACATGCAACGAAAAAGTAGGCAATATAAAAGAAGTGATTAAGGGCTCGCAAACCAAGGGCCCACCACAGCTACAAGGTCCAACGTCCACCAAAACTCCTCCGGCAAATGCTACCAAACCAGCCAACCAACACCTCCAATAGCTCAAGAAGAAAGGTACAAGTGGAATGGAACTTGCGGAGAGAAGAAAGAGATTAAAAGCCCAAGACGAAATAGTAGGGAGGAAGAGAGAAATGGAACAAGCTCTCAAGCATTTCCAAAGAAGAAACCCTCAGGTTTTTTAAGAAACTTTGTTCAAACAATCAACAATCTTTTATACTTCAAAACACATCAAATTTATAGGAGAAAAGGGGCAGCCAAACAGCCAAACCAACTCCAATCGAACCAATCAGGTAAGGGGAAATGGAAGGCCAACATTCAGTCCAGAAACAGCACCCGAACAGCCACACAAAAAACCAAAAAACGGACGGCCAGAGGAACCGGGACAGGCAGCCAGGGGAACCGGGACAACAGCAAGGGGAACCGAAATAGGCAACTAGGCAGGGAAAACCAAAGGGCCACAGAGAAGGGGAAATGGCAAGAGACACTCCACATAATGAGCTAAAAAGGAGGAGAACTTCCTATCAGAATGAGATGAAAAATAGCAGCTCAAACATTAATGAGCTGACACATAGCAGCTCAAAAAAAAACACAGCCAAAACCCGAGTAGCCAAGCCCAACCCGAGAGAAACAAGCAGCCCAAGAACCAAGGAACCCAAATAGCTAGCACACCCAAAGTTTGCCAAGCCCAAGCACTACCTACCTACTCATGATCATTGGATGTTTTCCATCATAGGGTAGTATAAAAAAATCAAAAAAATTATAGCCTTCAAATTACAATAAAAAAAACTAAAATAAACTGAAATTTGCATGCATCAATTCCCCCCTAGTGGGAGAATCTCATCTCCTGATGAGAAGGCTTCAACAACTTTTAGAAAGAGATCCGGATGACGATTTTTAAGCTCAACTGCATCCATCAATGTACAGTCAGTCAATGGATGATTGCTCCATTTAACCAAGAACATTTTGTACTCGTCATGTCTAGTCCTAATAATTTTGATATTAATAATATCTTCAATTTGATCATCTCTGTTCAAAACTAAAGTGGAAATTGGTAAAGTCTCAACCTCCACAAAATCATCAGAATTTCCTTCATATAAAGAAAGGATAGAAACATTAAATACAAGAGATGTCCCAACATTAATAGGAAGATCCAGGAGATAGGCATTCGTACCCAATTTTCGTAGAATACGAAAAGGCCTAAATTTCTTCCTGCTTAATTTGCCAAAAGTACCAACAAGAAAACGTTGACGACGAAAGTAAACCATAACCAAATCACCCTCTTTAAAATAAACTTCTCTCTGATGTTTGTTAGCAGCAGATTTGTATTTAACATTAGCCATACGGAGTTTTTCAAGGACTTGCTGTTGGACAGATTTGATATGATCAAAAGTTTGTGACTTCAGCACTAACTTTGTAAGGTAAAGGCAAACAATTTCTATCCAAAATGTGAGGTATAGGCTGACTATAAATAATTTTAAAGAGAGTTTTACCAGTAGAGCGATTAATAGAATTATTATATGCAAATTCTGCTTGGGGCAATATCAAATCTCATTGGGAAGGTTTCTCACCAGCAAGACATCTCAGTAAATTTTCTAAGCTTCGATTGACAACTTTAATTTGTCCATCGGCTGTGGATGATAAGCACTATTAAATTGAAGAGTAGTTCCTAACTTAGCCCAGAGTGTTCTCCAAAAGTGACTCAAAACTCTAATATCCCTATCAGAAGTAAAAGTTCGGGGTATACCATAGAGACGAATAAGTTCTTTAAAAAACAAGTCAGCAACATATAAAGCATCAGATGTTTTTTTACATGGAATAAAGTATGTAATTTTGCTAAATCGGTCCACAACAACAAAGACAGAATCATATTTTCATACAGTAGCAGGCAGCCCTAACACAAAATTCATTGAAATATCTTCCCACGGTTTATTTGGAATTGGGAAGGGAGTATACAAACCAGTGTTTTGAAATGTTCCTTTGAAAGCCTGACAGATTTTACATTATTTCACATAATTAAGATGTTCACAGGGGTTAATATTGTAAATCAGAATATCATCGAAATACACCACAACAAACTTTCCCAAGAAATGTCTTAAAACATGATTCATCATTCTCATAAATGTACTAGGAACATTAGATAACTCAAAAGGCATCACAAGTCATTCAAACAATCATTCTTTGGTTTTAAAAGCAATTTTACACTCATCTCCCAGTCTAATCCTAATCTGATGATACCCACTTTTTAATTCAATTTTAGAAAAGATTTTAACACCACTTAACATATCTAACATGTCATTCAAACTAGGAATTGGAAACCTATATTTGATGGTTATTTTATTTATAGCTCTACTATCCACATACATCCTCCAGGTTCCATCTTTTTTAAGAGTAAGTAAAGCAGGCACAGCACATGGACTTAGGCTTTCCTTAATTAAACCATTTTCTAACAAGTTCAAACACTTATAAAGTTCTTCATGTTTAGTTAGACTCATTCTATAATGGGGAAGATTAGGCAATGTGGCTCCAGGGATTAAATCAATGTGATGTTGAATGTCTCTCATTGGAGGCAAACCTTTTGGCAACTCTTCAGGTGTTATGTCAGAAAATTCATCGATTAAAGGTTGCATTTGTTTAGGAATTTGAGAGGTTGGGTCAAATTCTTTTCCTAGCACCAAATATGCTACCTCAGATTGTTTTAATTCATTAGTGTTAAGAAGCAGTTCATGAGTGGTTGTTTTTGCAGTTTTGTTATTTTTGGCAGGTGGGTCAGGAATATGTTTTTGAGGAAAAAGAGTGAATTCCTTATTATTTTGAATTAAAGTGAAGGTATTCTTTTCACCGTTATGAATTATTTGTGATCGAATTTCCAAGGACGATCTAATAAGATGTCACAGACTTCAAGATGCATAATATCACAAATAACATGATCTTTATAAGAACTCCCAATTGTGAGATTAACAATACATTGCTTTGTTATAGGAACATCATCCCCTTCTTTGAACTAAGAGATTTTGTATGGTTTGTCAAGTGGTTTAGATTTTAGTTTAAGCTTATCTACCATCAGTTGTGAGACAAAGTTATCTTAACTCTCACTATCGATTATTAGAGTGCAAAGTTTTCCCTCAACAGTGCATGTGGTTCGAAAAATGTTTCTTCTAAGCCACTTATCCCCATTTTCCATTTTAGCAGTTATGACTTATCAGATTACTAAATGTTATGCACCTTCATCGCCCTCTACATCAACCTTTTCCAACTCGACTTCATTTTCAGGTTCAGGTTCAATTTCTTCTTCTTCTTCTATTTCTTCATCATTTCCAATGTAATTAATTTTTGAAGGGTTTTTTTTACAAGTAGCTGAAAAATGCCCATATAGCCCGCATTTGTAACAGGGTCCAATCAATTTGGGTTGTTCAGTAGGTTTAGGACCCATTAATCCCTTACCCTTATCCAAAGTTTGAGTTTCAAATGTTTTATTTTGCACACCAGTTGTGCCTACATAAGTTTGTGAAGATTGAGCTTTAATTCCTCCAGTTGGTCATTCGCTTATAAGTTTCAGTTACTCTGTTATGAAACCGTTGATGTTGCTTTTCAATTTTCAGTGTCATTCGATAAGTCTCATCGAGTTTAATTACATGGTGCAAATTTAGTTGATCTTGAATTATTCATTTTAAATAGTTGATGTACCTAGTGACAGTTCTTTCCTCGGATTCATCTAAGTCGTTTCGAGATTGGAGTTTATAAGAAATTTCAGTGTATTCAATAACTGTTTGATTTCTTTGACAAAGGTTGTTAAATTCTTGAAATATAATTAGAGCATGGTCTAAAGGCAAAAATTTTCCTCTCATTTTCTTTTTCATTTTTTTCCATTTTTGTATTTTTTTCTTCCACTCATCTTAATCTATTGTTTTGAAGGTTTTTCCACCATGTTAATGCATATGACCTGTGAGTTTTAAGCTAACAAATTTAACCTTCCTATTATCAAGTATTTCTTTCCATTCAAAAAACTAATCCATCTTTTCTACCCATTTGATGAATTGATCGGGTTGTAGTTTTCCTTCAAAGTTATGGACATCGATTTTAATCCCATAATCTCAATTTCTTTGACGCCTATTTTGATTTCTAGGGACTTCCTCCTCACTTTCAAAAGTTTAAACGTTATGATTGTTGACATTCAAATTTGCAAGAGTATTAACCATGTTGTTTATTTGGTGTTGCAAATCTGCTAATTGTTGCATCATCTGTTGTCAATCTCCTTAATTATTTTGATTAGCTATTTGTGATTTTAAGAAAAGACTCACACACCAACCTAGGATTTGCTAACCTAGGCTCTGAAACCAAACTTGATGCGAGCAACTAGATTAGAAAGAGCCAAGAGAGAATAACACCAGGAC
Source organism: Dendrobium catenatum (assembly GCF_001605985.2). NCBI lineage: Eukaryota > Viridiplantae > Streptophyta > Magnoliopsida > Asparagales > Orchidaceae > Dendrobium > Dendrobium catenatum. Next base: position 460,991 of record NW_021553810.1, read on the forward strand.
TAATAGAACATAACTCATTTTATAATCTAGAATGCTAGCATCAAAACAAACATCAAAACAAACGAAAACCAAACAAACGAAAAAAAAAATTAAAAATAAAAACAACTACCATCAAAACAACCAGCAAGCGGTTTCCTTACATGCAATGAAAAAGTAGACAATATAAAAGAAATGCTTAAGGGCTCGCAAACCAAGGGTCCACCACAGCTACAAGGTCCAACATCCACCAAAACTCCTCCGACAAATGCAACCAAATCAGTTAACCAACACCTCAAATAGCTCAAGAAGAAAGGTACAAGTGGAGTGAAACTTGAGGAGAGAAGAAAGAGGTTAGAAGTTCAAGACGAAATAGTAGGGAGGAAGAGAGAAATGGAACAAGCTCTTAAGCTTTTCCAAAGAAGAAACCCTCATGTTTTTTAAGAGACTTTGCTCAAATAATCAACCTTTTATGCTTCAAAACACCTCAAATTTATAGGAGAAAAGGGGCAGCCAAACAGCCAAACCACCTCCAACCGAACCAATCAGGTAAAGGGAAATGGAAGGCCAACATTCAGTCTAGAAACAACACCCGAACAACCACATAGAAAACTGAAAAAGCAGCCAAGAAGGAAAAAACAGATGGCCAGGGGAACCGGGACAGGCTGCCAGGGCAACCGGAACAAGCAGCCAGGCAGGGAAAACTGAAGGGCCATAGAGAAGGGGAAAGGGCAAGATACGCTGCACATAATGAGCTAAAAAGGAGGAGAACTTCCCATCATAATGAGCTGAAAAACAAGAGCTCAAACATTAATAAGCTGACACATAGTATCTTAAAAAAAACACAGCCAAACCGAGTAGCCAAGCCCAACCCGAGAGCAACCAGCAGCCCAAGAACCAAGGAACCAAAATAGCTAGCACACCAAAAGTTTGCCAAGCCCAAGCACTACCTACTCATGATCATTGGATGTTTTCCATCAAAGGGTAGTATAAAAAAATTAAAAAAAATTATAGCATTCAAATTACAATAAAAAAAACTAAAATAAATTGAAATTTGCATGCATCAATGATCAATCCTGAACCCTAACTTGCCACATCTTCCTCTTCCTCCCTTTTCCCTCTCTTTCTCTCTATTTTCTTTCACCTTCCTCTTAATTGTTGCCTTCTCAGTTGTGGGCTCCGAAAATTCGGCATCGGCCTCGACGCCGCGTTGATTGTGCTTTTTGTTTAGACGAGGGGGAGTTTTAACGGAACAAGTTCCGGGGTAAATTTTGGAAGGCAGATGGGTTTGTAGATAAGACACTACCCAAAGATTTCGCCCTCATTTTGTGACTTTATGATCTGAGTTCTTGTTTCCTATAGGCGCAAGCCCCTATAGTTAATTACCCCTCCAGATCACGAGAGAGAACTTTCGATTAAGGCTACTCGTCGATTAGATACGTAGAGATACACGTTATCTTGCATATAGTAGCAGCATAGGATTGGATTTGAAAATTTTGAAAGGGTTTGATATTTAAAATTAGAAATTGCACCATCTTGCACTTAAAGCGGATGGTTGGGGAATGGATGATGGACCCGATCAAGATCCAATGGTTCCGTCATCCCGGGCCATCGTGGTTCATGGTCTACTTAGTCAGAGGAGGTAGTCGACCCAACCTGCAGAAGGATCATTGTCGGAAGCCATGGGTTGCTTCGTCCAAGGGTACCATGTAGACCTGGGGTGAATATTTGCCTAAGGTGACAAATTTGAATCCACCTTAGCTAACAGAGGGCTTTGTGCCCTATCAATTATACCCTACTGATTCATATCTCAAGGATTTGATGTCACTAAGGAGCGTATTCGCTCTGGCCATAACCGGTATTTCTTAATGCCATTTGGCGGCAAAATCACTCGGTTCAGAGGGCCTCGGGTCATAACTGTTTATCCTGCGGTGCCATTTAGCGACAAAATCGTCGGTTAAAAGACACGTACCACGTCCTTACTGGCAGGAGATTATTTGAGAATGGATCCTAGTGATATTTTCGACTAGGCATTAGCTCTTTGTGAGCTTAAGTAATTTTCAGATTTATCCACCTCGGCAAATTATTGCGGAGGGTGGATGGATTTTTGCTTTAAGTGTTGATAGATTTTATTTCAATGTTAAATATTTTTGGATTTTGAGGATTTTGGGATTTTTTGATTTTTGGATGTTTGGAATAGACTTTTGGGAAGCATTTGAAAGTATTTGTGAACCCCTACGGTTGAGATAAACATTCAACACGGCCATCATCGGGGTGTTTGGGATCATTTGAGAATATTTATGTCTTAAACCTTGTCAACCTTATAGACTTGCTAATAGGGGATCGGGTTTCGTAGGTTTTGAGCATTCTTTAGTGAATTCTCATTGTTATAGGCCTTGACGGCCTAATATGAATATAGTAAAACAAATATACCAGGCGTCGCGAATGTATACTTGTTTGTTGGTTCGAACCTTATGGACTCCTATTGATCCGTATAGAAAGATCGGGTTCGAACTTGAATTCACTTGTCGACCCGCGTAGCATCCCTAGACGTCACATGTGTACCAATAATACGTTCGTTGGGGCCCTTGCAGGTTTTATAATTGCTTTAACCCCTTTTAGTGTACCTATGTGTATACAAACTACGGTGCATATGTGAGGGTACAATGATAGTATTTGTAGACACCTTCTGTCCGCTTGCATAGAAGTTGCGGATCCAGTGGCGTGGCATAGTAGCTTTTGAATTGAGTTGTTTGCTGCTTCGTACAGATAGACTGTCGTGCACTATTTGCATGATTTGCACAGGTAGATTGTAGTGCACTAACTAATCTCCTGCCTTCTCAGACCCTCGTGCAGACTTGCATTCGTTGCATTCTTTGTACATTTCATTATGGTTTGACCCTTGTAACATGTCCACTACTGCTACAGGTAGATGTATTCATTTGCAGACTGAGGTTGACTACAGTATACTACATTTACTGAAGTCTTTTTGCATCTACCCATCAGTAGCATGTGTCACATACATCTATCTTCGTAGAGAGTTTGTATGTATTGCAGATCTTTCGTTCTTGATTGCATGAAGGTCGATTTGTGTGCTTGAATTTTAATGTCGATAGCTGACTGAGTTATACCCACTAACTACTTCGTGCGTATGAGCTAGAAATTTACTATACTTATAGCACCTCAATCTTCAAAACTTGAAAGAGATCGTAATATTTTGTTTACTAGACATTGCACTATTGTAGGTAGTAGATATGTTGCTGCATTCACTATGTACGTCTTTCAGTACTTGTGGGGACTATCACATGCATCCCTAAGGTAACTGGCACTTGCTTGTAGGGTATTGCATTTGCAGTTCATTTTTCATCATCACTATTTGCCAAGATTTGTAGAATTTACACATCCCACATAATAGTGTGTCATATGTCGAGCTACATCCTTTATCAGTGCTTGTGAGCAAGTTATATTAGCAACATTATTGTCCACTACAAATTACTGTTTACTTGCATTTGATCTTTTTCCTTTGATGTTTCTTCTTGGAGATGGTGACTTGTTGGTGATATGGATGTAGTAGCTTCCTTGTCTACCATGAATATATGTTTACAACTCAATGTTTACTTGAATGTATTTGAGAAATTAAAGCTCTCATTTGATGTTTGCATCTTGATAATGTATCTTTTAATCAAGAGTCTAGTTCACATCATCTACTCAAGCTTGATTTAAGTTTGATTTTATATTCAAGACTTGGTTCGTTGAGGCTCAAGTTTGAGTTCAATGTCTACTATAGTCCAACTCAAGGCTTTCCTTGAATTTAAATGTCCAAGTCATATCCTTGTTCAGTTCAATTCGACTTCAGTTCAGCTTGAGTCCGACTCAAGTCTTACACAAGTCCATCATTTGCACATTTTTTATTTGGATTCAAATTTATTTAAGTCCATTGTCCTCTCAAGTTAAAAGGTTCACAAGTTTGAGTCCAAGTTCGGTTGTCCTTCGAGTGCAATCAAGTCCAAGTGTAGCATTATGTTCACCCCAAATTTTGACAGCCTTCCAGCGTCTCCCCCGTTTAGAGGAAAACTACAGAAAACTGGGTCTTTCCCACCATGTTAAGAAAAGCGTGTATGGAAGGTGTCCTCGGACGAGGACACCACGGCCGTGTATTTTTTGATCCCCCACCACGCTAAGAAAAACGTTTATAGCTATTTGATAAATTTTGCAAAAAAAGCAATTATTTCCCCGCAAGCAGGTACTTATGGGCATCCCCGCTTCATCGTACGTATCGCACCGGATTCTTATCCCACCAAGCTAAGAAAAGCGTGTATAGACGATTTTTCGGTGCGCTACAAACTTCGAAGAAGGGATTTTAGGTGATTACCCTCTTCGTCGCAAGCATCGGGACGCACGTCCTCCCACCACGCTAAGAAAAGCGTGTATAAGTGGTCGTTTTGTCTCGACGCATGCGTTGAAATCGGGTTCTCGGAGTTTTAGGGTTTAGGAGTTATACCTTGGCAGCTGTCGGCGCAGATTGAGGGAGAAAGAGGTTTTTAATTCCTAATTAATTATAAATTATTTATAATTAATTATATGTTAAAATTTACATTTAATTAAATATATTTAACAAATAATTAATTATAAATTAATTATGTTTAATTATAATTAGTGATAATTAATTATAATCTAAAAATAATTAATAATAATTACAACAATTAATCATATCTAATTATAACTAATAATAATTAATTTAAATTAAAATAGCTAATTATAATTAATTTTAATAATTTATGGTTAATTATTAATCTCTCTCTCTCTCTCTCTCTCTCTCTCTCTCTCTCTAACCGAAGGAATCGAGAGGATCGGGATGGAGGGAGATCGACGGAGGCTTGCTGGATTATAGTTCGGGATATGAGAGGGAGATGAGGTGGGAGCTCGGCGGCTGCTTGGGATCGGAAGGAGTTCCGAACAGAAGTTTGGTTGGAGGAGATGAGTGCAGGAGCATCGTGGGAGAGAGCAACAGACGAATGCCTCGTTTGGATCGGTTATTTAACGACGGGAAAAGCATTTAGCTTGAGCGTGATTTGAGCAGTTTTCCTGGGAAGAGACGCGACTCCAGCGGCATCGGCGCTGAACAGTGTCAGGCACACGGGATATCTTGCAGGATTCGCGGAGATTTGAGCTTCTCGACGAATACGAGGTATGTATGCGGGACTCATGATTTCTTTCCTCTTTTGTGTGGTTTACACAGAGGTTAACATCAGTTCTCTCGCTTATTTGTTGAACTAGATGAAGTAAAACAAAGATATCACATATGAGTTGTTACTTTTCATTTCTAAGGACATTACCTCGCTCATTTGCAACGTTCAGCTCCACCATCTGCTCCCACATTTGTACTAGATATGTTTGGCCCGCTCGGTTACCACTCTTATGAATGTGGCTTCTCCCGATTTAAGCTACGACCGTTTTAACTGAATCGGCCGAACCAGTTCTTATAGGGATTATGTTATTAATATGATGAATGCGTTGTTACATCTCATTTAACCCCCCTTGTAGTCAACCTAGAGAATAAAAAGAAGGAAAATCTAAACAGACCTCTTCTTATTAACACCCATTCTAAACTACTTCTATTAGAATCAGATGAGTAAAAGACTAAAAGTAATCTATTTAAACTCTCCTAACAAATCAAGTTTTATACTTAACAATAGGAAGCATGTAATATACCTCAATTAAACTTCAAATACAATGCACATCTCAAAAAAAACACAAAGTTTTATTAAAAAATTTTAAAATTTATTTATATATCCCAAAAGTCTCTGTACAACCTCTACTTGAACCTCTATGTACATCCAAAATATATGTATATCAAAAAGGACAATCACCTCTTATATAATGCACTGCAGGCTCCTTCCTCTTTCCTCAGTACAATCACTGTTAATAAGCTAAAGCTTAATAAAATACACAAATAATATATAAGAAATAATAATATTATTATTAATAATTAATTTAGAATACATTTGAATTTCATACTTATCTTAAAAAATGCATAACATTACTTTTTATCTTATATATTGTTCAATACTTTTAAATAAGTCATATGACGGCTATAAACTTTTGCACCCTTTCAACTTTCAAATTCAAGGTTTGTTTCAAATTCTAAACTTTTAGAATTGAAGTTGTTCTCTCATTCAAGGTTGGGTACGAATTCTCAACTTTTAGAATTTCAAAGGTGTAGGCTTACCTCGTCAGGTATTTCGTCATTACTTGTACGGGTCTATCCCCATATATGACTCACCTCCTTTCTAATACATTTCACATTTAATAATACTTAAAATAAGTGTTGTTGTCATAAACATTTAGTAAAGCAGTAACTATATGCGTGAAGAAATGCAAATGTAATGCTATCATACACTTATCAAATGTGTTATTGCAATCAGATTACTATTTCCTACGGCATCGTTTGAGTATCTCACCTCGCTAGGAATTGATTATCCTACAATATCGAGCCTTCTTTGCTTTTTGTACACCACCTAAAACACACATTTCTTCATTTACACATACTTATAAATAAATAAAATAAACAATATGAATATCTTGCAAATTACCTCAATTATACTCTCAACTCAAAATTCTTTTTTCTCTTAAACTTCTTTCACTACTTCCCTTCCTTTCTTTTCTATTTTCCCCTCCTGAATTCAACAAATTGATTTCTATTAGGAGGAATAATCATTGCTTAATTTGTTGATTCAGAAATCAACTATTAACTTCTTGCAACATTTTTCAACAAACATAATAACATCCTACCAAATTTCAGCAACACTGCAACAACACCTTTTTCTGATTTCAGCAACCTCTACAGCAGTCCATTACCTTCATATTTCCTGAATTCAACAACCACCACTTACAGCTATTATTATTTCAGAAATTCCAAAATTTTAATTCAGCACAATGATTGCAAAAATTGCTATCTCAAAAACTCAGCTATTGATTCCACTAGATTTTTGAAATCTTAAACCTCCTGCCTCAATTTCATTACATGAGAAATCAGCTGCCAAACCTGCAGGTCCCACACACAGCCTGCCTCCTTCAGCTCCCAGCTCTCCCACGGTCTGCACAGCTTCTCACATGAATGGGGAGGGAATTAAATGAAAGAATGGCTACAGTTGAGTATTTTCACTAATTCACTTTTGTTTACTAATATAATAATATAAACCATTCCATTAAGATTCCACGTTTTATTATAATACTATATAATTAATTCAACTAAGCTAATATACATCAATGCTATCCGTTGGATGGAGTATATGAGTGATCAGCAATTGCATGCCATGCTAAGTGGAAATAGCAAATGACATAAACAGTACATTAAACTTAAATTAAAATTTATATTAATTGAATCTTAATTATATCTATTCAAGAGATTTATGCACATATATGTATATATCTTTTAAATACACTTATCCAGTTCACAATGCTCTAAATTAAACTAAAATTAAATAAAATTGAAGTTGGTGTTTTCCATATGACAAATAAAATAGGGAATGATTTTGGGAACTACTCATGCTTACATTTGACAAAACTTTGGGTATTTATTATATGCATAATGTATCAAACATTTTATAATTCTTGATTGAAAGCATAAGGTACTTGACATGGACATGACTATTTTTTTTTATGGAGTTAGATTGGTGTTGGAGAATTTTTGTATCCTCAAACGGATTACATATTTTATAATCGAGTACGGCATAAGAATATGATATATTACCCCGAAGAGTAAAAATACCATTTCTTTATGGACTCAATAATAAAATTTACAATTATTAACAGGGATTCCCCCACTCGATGTTTGGTCGAATGGGGTTTATTTATTTCTGGGGTACAGACGTCCAATAGAGCCCCTATGATTAATTACATCCCAAGTTTTGGCTTGGGAAGACTTTTGATTAAACTAGTGGTTTTGCTTTCTTGTTTTCTTTTGGAAGTAATTTAAATGTTGGCTAAAATTTTGATTTTTGAAAGTCCATGAAAGTCTTAATTAAAGGGTTTGGTCCTTTAGGAATTTCAAGGAGGAATTGATCAACTTAGAATCAGATTTTTTGAGTGAAGTCCAAGGGAAGGTGAAATAGGAGCACTTGATTCTGATGGACACTCAGAGGTGCTCAAACTATCCTATATTGGGCTTTACATTTTAGCAATCTAATTTTGGTTTAAGTTGACATTTTTATTAGAAAGTTGGGGCTTACATTCCTTCAACATATGTTGTAAGAATTGCCCGAAAGATGAGGGCTTATAGGGTGATTTGGAATCAACTCATGCCTCGGACCCTAAGACTAAGGTGACGACTACCGATAGGTAGTGCCTCGAACCTAAATCTAACGAGTGCAAAGGGGCTTACAAACTACACCTTACAAGGTATAGCCTGCCCGACCTCTGGATTTATTGTCCCGCCTGGAAGAGACTACCAGCTAAACCCTCCTAATCGCTTTTAAAACCATGTCATCCGGTCTCAATGCAAATGTACAGTGGGGAGGTTATTTTTATTTAGAATGTAGCACTTATAGCTTGGCTTTGAGGCCAAGATGCTTAATTATGTTTGGTATGCAAATGCTAACTCACAAAAAGAAAGATTTTTTTGTTATCTATCCTTAAGTGGAGGCATTCTACATGTGACACACTTTGGCTATGCATGATTATTTTAAGTTTTTGGAAAATTTGGCCCTTTGAAAGAGAGCCATGCAAATTTTCTTTTATTAGAAAATCATGGAGCTTAATTTCATTTTTTTTAGTTTGCTTACATTTTAAGAAGTAGAAAACTTATTTTTTTATCCTAAGAGCCTAACGTAGCAGAGTCCAGGGCACGCCCACAGAAAAAAAAAGAAGAAACCTAGGAAAGACATGCTGTTCTATTGCACACCTAGTAAACAAACAACGCATGCTTTTATATATAAATAAAGTGCAATAAAAGTAGATAGAGTCCAAGTTATTACAAGTATGTTTGGCAGCTGAGTTGCCTGCCATTATATAACCCAGTAAAATTAATTATAGACTCTACTTGTGGGGTCTTCAAGCTTTACAAAGTTTTTTGGGCTTCATCTCCCAGAATGTACATCTTTTCCATTTCGCTCCCTTCTTTTGCTCCAAACCCCCACAAGTTAACATCCTACTTCTAATCAAATACATGATATAGAAATAGAAAAGACTCAAAACCTGCAAGACAGAGTTAAGCAGCAATTTATATGATAATCATATTATATTCCCAAAATTGGCCTAGCACTTAGAGTGCTAAGTGCTAGGCCCCTGCTTCTATCCTATTGGCCATGTCTCTTGGGGAGTTTTAAGCAGCGCCTGCAAGCAAACAACATTATGATAATCATGATTTAATTTACCCCCTCTTGGACATGGCCACCTGCACAGAAAAGCATGTACTTTTCTATACTAACCACTTAAGGGCAAGTGCCCACATGCAGACAATCCAAGGGCAATCACTCCACAACATCAAACACATGCGCACACAAAGAAAAATCCTAATCCTAGCATGCCTAAGGGGTTGTGCACCTAAGTGTGTGTGGCTTGTGTGGTATGTCACACTAAGGGTCTTCCTAGAGATTGGGTCTAAGGAAGAAGTGTTCAACATGTGTCTTTTGGGTCACTTGTTGAGAGAAATTCTCCTTAGCTTTTGGAGCTAAGAAAAGGAGGTAGGAATCTAACATTTAGCTTTTGAGCAAAAAGTTGGAGAGTTCTCTCTAGCTTTTGGAGCTAAAGAGAAGAGAAATCTCCTACAACTTTGGAGTTGGAGGAGGATTGGGGGAAAATGCAACTTTTGGGTTGTAAATTCATAAAGGTCTTTGGACACTTTGGTGTCCAAAGAGAGAGTTGCACCCTTCCAACTTGAGTTTGGAAGAGCAAAGAGAAATAGGACTTGAATCCTAAGCTTGGGGTGAAGTTACTTGTTGTTTTTGTTTCAACAAGTAAGATAAATGAAATAAGATTAAACAATCCAACGTGGATTGAATACAAGGAAGTTTTATACAACTTTCGAGTTGTAAGAAGATTGAATTTCTCTACAATTTTGGGTTTGTGGAGAAGAGAGGGTGCCTCCTTGAATTTTTGTTTCTAAGGAGGTGGAGTTTCATTTCCTTAATTTGGGTTAAGAGAAATGAAGAGAATTTTGGTGGTTTCCTACAATTTAGATTTGTAGCAAGGGAAATGGTCCAAAACGCAACCTAGGGATTGCAAATTGGAGGAATTCCTTTGGACATGTGGTGTCCAAAGAAAAAGTTTCATTCCTCCAATTTTGGGGTTGGAGGAGAAAAGGAGAGGGGATGTGACTTGGAAGTCATAACCCCAAGAGGATTCATTGAACATTCGGTGTCCAAAGAAGAGGGATTCATTCCTCCAATTTAGGTTGGAGGGATAGAGAACATGTGGGCTCCGAAAATTCGGCCCCGGCCTCCACTCGCTTTTCTTATTCGGCGAGGGAGTTTTAACTGATAAGTTCCGAGGTAAATTTTGGAACGCAGATGTGTTTGTAGATAAGACACTACCCAGAGATTTCGCCCTCATTTTGTGAGGACTTTATGATCTGAGTTCTGGTTTCCTATAGGCGCAAGCCCCTATAGTTAATTACCCCTCCCGATCACGAGAGAGAACTTTCGATTAAGGCTAGTCGTCAATCAGATACGTATAGAATACGTGTTATCTGGCATATAGTAGCAGCATAGGTATGGAAATTTGAGAACTGGATTTGGATTTGGGAATTTGGAGAGTTTGGATATTTGAAAAGATTTAATATTTAAAATAGAAATTTCACCATCTTTCACTTAAAGCGGATGGTGGGGGAATGGATGATGGGCCCGATCAAGATCCCATGGTTCCGTCGTCCCGGGCCATCATGGTCCCTGGTCTACTTAGTCAGAGGAGGTAGTCGACCCAACCTGACAGAAGGATCCTTGTCGACAGCCATGGGTTGCTTCGTCCAAGGGAACCTTGTAGACCGGGGTGGGTATTTGCCTAAGGGGACAAATTTGAATCCACCTTAGCTAACAGAGGGCTTTGTGCCCTATCGATCATATCCTATTGATTCATATCTCAAGGATTTAACGCCATTAAGGAGCGTATTGGCTCTGGCCATAACCGCTATCTGTGGTGCCATTTGGCGGCAAAACCACTCGGTTCAGAGGGCCCCGGGTCAACCGTTTACCTGCAGTGCCATTTGGCGGCGAAACTGCCGGTTAGAGGACACGTACCACGTCCTTACTAGCAAGAGATTATTTGAGAATGGATCCTAGTGATATTTTCGACTAGGCATTAGCTCTTTGTGAGCTAGAGTTTATTTAAATTTGTCCGCCTCGACAAACTGTTGCGGAGGGCGGATGGATTTTGCTTTAAGTTTTTTGATGGATTTATTTCATTTTAAATATTTTTGGAATTTTGGGATTTTTGTGAGTATTTGGGTGGAGCTTTGGATTTTGTGTGGACTTTTGGGAGATATTTGAAAATATTTGGGAACCCCTCCGGTTGAGATCTGCATTCAACACGGCCATCATCGGGGTGTTTGGAGTCATTTGAAAATATTTTGAATTTTGTAGATGAACCTTGTCGACTCTGTCGAGCTGTTGACAGAGGATCGG
>NW_021553810.1:475695-495761 GCF_001605985.2 Dendrobium catenatum
CTCTCTCTCTCTCTCTCTCTCTCTCTCTCTCTCTCTCTCTCTCTCTCTCGGCTTCTCTAAGATCGGGATCGGCACAGGCAGAGAGGCCGGCTGGAGATCGGGCAAGGCTTCGGATGCTTGCGGGTAGCGAATGGGAGAGAGGAGTTCGGGAAGTGTCGTGGAAGGAGGGAGAAGTAGTCTCTCTCTCTCTCTCTCTCGGCTTCTCTAAGATCGGGATCGGCACAGGCAGAGAGGCCGGCTGGAGATCGGGGAAGGCTTCGGATGCTTGCGGGTAGCGAATGGGAGAGAGGAGTTCGGGAAGTGTCGTGGAAGGAGGGAGAAGTAGTCGTGCGTGGTAGTGGAGTCGGAGGGCAGAGAAAGTGGAGAAGCAGAGAGCTCGGGGGAAGAGGAGATTTTTTTTTTGTGGAAGGAGAAGAGGGAGTTCGGCAGTGGAGAGGGTAGCGAATGAGAAGGTCTCGGCAGTGGAGGGAGGAAGTAGTGAAAGAAATCTCCATTCCTTCGCTATTTAACGACCTCTGCGGACGCTCGATCGAGGCTTCCACGGGATTCATGGGCAGGATTTACGGAGATGAGACACGAACGGCGCCGACTGCACAGTAATTCAACGAAATTTCTTGCTGGATTTTGGGAGGGATTACGAGATCCATCGGGCAAGGTATGATTTTGAGCTCATTTTTTGTTTTCCTTTGGATATGGTATGCAGGTCAACAGAAGAATGAAATGCAAATTGGAAATTGCAAACTCTTGAAAGTCCTTTGAACATTTAGTTATTCAAAGAAGGGAATACACTCTTCGAATTTGAGTTAGAAGAATAAGGGTAAGAAGATGAATTTGGATGCTTTCCTACAATCTTTGACTTGTAGGAAAGATGAAAGGAAATGCAACTTGAAGGTTGCAAAGTGGAAGACTTTCTTTGAGCATTTGGCGTTCAAAGAAGGGGACATCCACTCACCCAATTTGAGTGAATGGAATAAGAAGAATTCCTACAACTTTTGAATTGTAGAAATAAGAGAAGGAACATGCAACTTGTGGTTTGCAAATCCATAAATGTTCCTTAAACTTTTGATGTTTAAAGGAACAAATTCATTTGTCTAATTTGAGGCTAGGCAAATTAAGGGGAATTGGGAGATTTCCTATAATTTAGAATTGTAGGAAAAGAAGTAGCCCAAAATGCAACTTAGAGGTTGCAAATTGGAGTGGTTTCTTTGAACGCTCGGTGTCTAAAGAAGGGATTCATCCTCCCAATTTGGGTTTGGGAGTATGAATACGGATTTAAACTCTCCTACGATCATGACTTGTAGGAAAGAGAGAGGAAGATGCAACTTATGGGTTGCAAGCTCAAGAACATTCTTTGAACATTTGATGTTCAAAAAGACGTGTACATTCTCCTAATTTTAGGTTTTAGGAGAATGAGAGGATTTTCCTACAACTTTTGGGTTGTAGAAAGAGGGAAATCATGTGCAACTTGGAGGTTGCAAGTTAGAGAAATTTCCTTGAGCATTTGGTGTTCAAAGAAAATGACACACATTCACTTGATTTAGGCTAGGTAAATGGAGAGGTTTTTTACACTTCTTGTTTGGTAGAAGGAGGAAATAATGTGTAACTTGGAGGTTCCACATTCATGGATGTCTTTGAACATTTGATGTTCAAAAGAGAATAATCATTCTCCTAAATTTGGGTTTAGGAGAACAAAAAAAAGAAGACTTTCTACAATTCTTAAGTTGTAGAAGAGAGAAGCAACAAACAACATTTGGATTGCATGTTGAAAGAGGAGGAGCTTTCATTTGCTTATTTAGTGACTAAGCAAATGTTGAAGACTAGGATTTGAATATTATATCTAAGGGATTACTAATTGGTTTGTAACCCAATAAATAAAAGATTAGATAAGCTTCCTATAACTTTGGGGTTGAAGGAAGAAAATGTAACTTAGAAAGTTACAAAATTCATAGGAGGCCTTTGAATATTTGGTATTCAAAGAGGGTGATCATTCACTTAACTTTGGGTTAGGTGAATGGAAAAGAAAGACTAGGATTTGGGTCCTAAGCCTAAGCGGGATGTTCAATTATTAAACTTAGGTTCAAACAATTAAGAGAAAAAACTTAAAAGTTTGGTTCTAAGTTCAACAACCCCATGTGATAGTAAGTAGAAGTTTAGGAAAAGCTTCAAACTATTATACATGGGGGGAGAAGTGGCATTTGTTTGTTGATTTTGCATTTCAACAAACAAAGAAGAGGAAATAACCTAGGATTGATCCTAGAGTTAAAGGATTTATGCAATGACATGTTTAAAGGCTTGAGGAGCCTTAAAATATCTTGCATGAGAAAGGATATGTTGGTTTTTTGTGTTCCAACAAATGGGAAAAACTTAAAGTTTACTTTTAAGCTCAAAAGTTTAAGGCATGATGTATTTTGGGATCTAGAGAAATCCATAACACAACACATGATGAAGGTGGGTGGTAGCTTCTAAGATAGACTAAGAGACATGCAATGAGGTATTTTAAGCTTTGAAAAGGCTTCAAATGTCATGCACAAAAGGAGAGGAAAATTGTTTGTTGATCTTGTTTCAACAAACAAGAGGTGGATGACTTAGAATTTGTTTCTAAGATTTGACCATCATGTAATGATGTTTGATTGGAGTATTTGGAGATTCCAAATTATCATATATGAGGGAGAGGGGTATTCATTTGTCAATTTTATGATTTAACAAACGAAGGGAAAGAAAAGATTGGTTGGTTTTATGTTCCAACACAAGGGTTGATAGTTTAGAGTTTGGTTCCAAACTACAAAGATTCATGTGTAGAAGGAGCATTTAGAGTATTAGATAGTCTCTAAATACAACACATGAGTGAAGTGTTTGTTGATCAGGTGCTCCAACAAACTAAGTAGGATGACTTGAGAGTTTGGTCTCAAGTTCAAGTGATCCACATGGACATTTGGAGCTTAGAGAGGCTCCAAAATATCACTTATGAAAGTGCATGCATTTGTTGATTTTTGCCTCAACAAAAGGGAGATGGCTTAGGACTTGTTCCTAAAGTCATGATGGTTAAGGTTGATGGGATATTTTGGGGCCTTGAGGAAGCTCCAAAATGCCCAAAATGAAGGGTCATGGACAAATGCTTGTTGATCTTGCATCAATAAACAAAATGTCACAAACCTAGGATTTTGGTCCTAAGTCAAAAGGTTTCATGCATCGAAGTGTTTGGAGCCTTGAGGTGCTCCAAACCATTATGCATGGGGAAGGGAAGACTTGATTGGAGAATTCCCGATTCATGGAACGATCTCTAAATCAATTTTGGCATGATTTGAGAGGTTTGATAGGGTGGACTTGCCCATATTACCCTTCTAGAAAGACAATATATGATATCATCTAAGGGACCTAAAGACATAGGATGGAATATCATTAGAAATCCTATGGATAGGCTCTAAGAATTAGTTTTCTAGAGTCTAAGGGGAGCCTAAGGGTGAAGGCTTTCGATTGCCTTTTCGAAAGCTTCACCAAGTGCCCAAGTTATGTGTTAAAACCCTTAACCCATCAACTTACAAACTATACTAAACATGTCCAACAAACTTCCAATATATGATGGGGTGCAATCTATAAGTTCCTTGAAGCCATAGACCACCCCATCTTTGTTTTGCAAGCATCCATAAGTTTGGTGGGCATATTCATGGTTTTGCAAATTGTAGGTACAAGGATCATAGCCATTGACATAGAGCGAACATTCAAAGACAACAACTCACATAAGCTTAATTTAATATTAAGAAATAAAAGCGCATAATAAAAAGAGTTTCGCTTTGTCTCCCTAAATTTGGAGAAGTTCAACTGTCTTCCAATCAATCTATTGGTTGTGGGATTTGAAACATGAACCAATAATGCTCATAAACGATCCCACAACCTCATAAAAAATAATTGGAATGCATGTTTGAACACCTAACAAACTTAAAGGAGAATGTGAATGTCATGGCGGTGTAAACCTATCACATGCATACTAATTTTGTCATAACATGCAAGTTTTAGGGGTATGTTAACGTGTGTCACACTTAGACAAGAGACCTCGCACTTCTACACTTCATTGGACATTGGGTGAGCCACTAAACCTAGGGTTTGGTCAAAGGTAAGAGCACTAAACATGACATGGATATTATTTGCATGCAAAAATAGGGACGTCAAACATAAGTTCAACGCCCCATCGCCACGCCGCTATCTTTTTAGCTCTCACATGAGAGCAAATCATGGAAACTTACTTAATTTTCATGATTTAAACAAATGAACAGCGGAGATACGATTTTAGGAGAGCGAAAATTGAAGTTTCTAAGGACCTAGGGCTTGGAGGCGTCAACCACATAACAATTGGCCTTGGGGGACCCTAGGTTTCACTAAGTTTCAAAGGTATACCTTCTCCGGTTTGTCCTAGCGCTCCAAATTTCTATCCAAGCTGCTGTCCAAGGTCCGCTCCAAGCTCCAAAGTCGCTCCAAGCTTCGATTCAAGCTCCAAAGTCGCTGTCCAAGCTGCTCCGGAACTCGCTGCTGCTGTCCAAGGCGCTTTGAAGGCCCCAAATCGCTGTTTGGGGGATTTAGAAGCCTTCCTTTGCTGTTTGGAAGTCTCCAATAGCTCCCACCTCGCTCCGAGGTCGCCGGAGTTGAAAGAGGAAGGAGGAAGAGCCACTAACTTCGTCGATTTTGGAGGAAGAGAGTAAATGGGAGTCTCAACCTTTGAATTGCTTCCTTGGAATGAGAAAAAGAGCTCAAATCCTCAACTCCACCTCCTCCTTCACTTAGGAGAGCCGCACACCTGCGGCTTTGGCTCGTTGGAAGAAGGGGGACGGGCAGCAGAGAGGGAGCCGACACCTCCAGGAGGTTCGGCCGAAGGCGTCGCACGTGAGGGGGGCGCGAACGGGCTGGAAGTCGCGCGAAGGACTCTGGCGTGGACGAGCTTCGCCTGGTACTCCTGCTCCCGTTCTCTCTCGCTCTCTCCTCTCTGGGTCGCTGGATGGGTCTCACGAAACGAACAGGGGAGCCGAATGAGGCTCCCCACTGCTTCTCCCGCTCTCTTGTCCTGCTCTGGCTTCAGACGGACAGCCCAGGGGACCGCCCAAATGAGCCTATGAGGCTTCCTCGTTGCTTGAAACGAGGGGAATGTACTTGAGTACATTGAACCCAAATTTTGAGTGAGATTTGAGAGAATATCTCAGCCTTAGGTTTCAAAATTCTGATTTGGGAAGCTGGTTTAGCCCAAGGCTCGACCCGAACCGATTTGAGTCGATTTGGGTCCGATTTCGTTCGATCGAGTCAATTTTGCAAAATTGAACTCAGATCGATGCCGAATAGCGTCGAATTGGGCTTGACGAGGTTCGATTTAAATTGATTTGATTTTAATTAAATTAAATTAAATCTAATTTAATCAAATTGAGGCTTAATTGGATTAATCTTGCCTCGACGACGGTCAATTGGGTCGATCGAGCGCGATCAACCTTTGTCGGGCTCGATCGGGGTCGAGCCGATGCGAAAATATTCGTCAACAATTGGTAGCCAATGAATAAAGAAGCCATAGGTTACACATTAAATGCGAAGAGGATACGTCATTACATTCAAGGTACCATATCCAATGAACTCTTATATACTTTTGATGATCTCAATTTTATGAGTTTTAATATGGCGATTTGGGAACAAATATGGATGATAATAAAAAACATTATAGGATCTGTTTTATAATTAGATGATATTGCATTCACAAAAAACACGATCTATTATTACTCTCTTTAATTGTGAAGCAGAATATACAGAGGCATCATAATGCATGCATTATGAAATTTGCTTTAGGAGACTCCAAAAATTGTTGTCTTACAAATATCAATATTGATAGCCAATCGACATTCACATTCCAAAAATAAAAATCCATCATCAAAGGAGCAAGCACAGCTATATATGCTATAACTTTATTCATAAAAATGTGAAAGAGAAAGAAGTGGAGCTTATTTACATGAGAAGATATGATAAAGTTGAGATATCTTCGCTAAATCACGTGCAACAGATCCATTTCATAAACTCAAGTATCTTTTTGGCAAATCATATAAGACAATTAAGTTTAAGGGGGGTATTGAAAATTAAAACTTTATTTTAAATTAAAGAATTATAAGGGTGGGTTGCATAGAATTCTAAACATAAAGTTATTTTTATGAAAGCATTAAACGTAAATCATGCATGTACAAAAAATACAAAGAGTCATGAGCATATTAAGAGCCAATTTTGATTTTGTAATGTAACATTTGGATAACTTTGTCATAACTCATTAAAGTTCTATTGCATTAAGAAACCTCAATGGGGTCATTTTGGAATCATGAGCCAAATAATTTGAGCATAAAACTCCTTTAAATGTCATTTCTATTTTTTTGTCTAATTTATGCTAGCCATTTTATTTCTCCTAATTTCTATCACACTCGGGAATTCTCATAAATGGAAAGTTATCTTCGCCAAATCACGTGCAACAGATCCAAAGAATTTCTTACAATTCTTTGGAAGGCTATTGATCTTTGAACAAAACTACTCATGAAATTTCACAAGCATTTCATAGATTCATAGATTGTTAGTTTATAACAAGATCAGACTTTACCGATTATTGTATAATTTATCAACGAACACTATACCTAAATCTAAATTCTGTAGAGAGCAATAGATGTGGGTAACATTTTCCTTCATTAATCAACTTTAAAACACAGGCAAAAGTGTATGATTTCGCATGCAACCCTAGTGACAAACTGATTTATGATTTATAATACATGAGACCAAGCAACAACATCTTACCTTTAATCGGGTTCTTTTACCTTCGACAGCCTTCTGTGTAGATTGTAGCACATCATAATAAAAGTACTCCCGTATTTCCTTGGAATGAGGAATGTTATTCAGCCTAGTAGGGATCCCACGCCACTTTTCCTGTGAATAGAATGTTCAGCAAGAAAGTGCAATATTCAAGTACTTCCATAAATTTATTCTTTTGAGCAAATAATCACCCAATTGTTTTGGAAAGATCAAATAAAAAATAACGTCATCAGAATCACCTGGCTCGAAAATGAAACGGTGGATCCCCCAACTTCAACTGGATGTTCTATAAGCAAGTGGAAAGCAGAAAATTACAAAAATGTTGAAACTTCAAAAATCACGGGCAGAATTCAGAAAATGTTAGTACCAACAAACATAAAGCGTATATAGAATTAAAACAATGATTCGTGGAAATTTAAGGCCAAAGAGGGCCACTTTTCCAAAAGTTTTGCAAGCATATTCCAATTTACAATCCAAGAATTGAACAACAGCCACACGGTACAATGAAAATTAACAAAAAAAAGGAAAGGTTCTAAAGCACAAGAAATAATACATGGGCCAAATCAGATTTTGAGGCATGCTATACATGGGCCAGAGTCCCCGTGTTAGGCATCATTTGTATTTCCTAGGTTATTTCAAAAATTGCACAATACAGTCCCTGTTATTTGGATGAATCATGCTGAGTATGCTATGAAGACCAATCATAAAAGAAGGCAAAATAGTAGGACAAAGGTTAAATTTTGTGTGCCCATTAATGATCCAACATATCATGGAAAGAACTACAACTGTTGGAAGTACGCAGAAAATTTATAAAATGTTATAAAAGTTACAAAATCAAATCATCTATAGTTGTAATACAGGAGGCTCCAACATCAAACTAGTCCAATCATATTGCAAGCCCAATTCATGCCCAAATCAAACCTAGGTCAGGCCTAAAAGGCGGGTTGGTCCATAAAGCACAAGAGGGTACATGCAGCCAACATCTGATCTTCAAATTAAATAAAGGTCGCATTTCAAATGTCAAACCACTCTTCCTCAATGATGAAGGCCAACAAATTAAATGGAGGGGAGAGAAAAGGTGGTTTCCAATTCAAATTCAAGAGGAAGATTTTAAGAAAATTCAAGACTCCATATCTTCACAACTCATTCCCATCATTCTTAAACTAGCAACATATGAAGGAGAGAATAATCACTTTCCATGAAATTATTTACATTTTAAAGCTTTTGTCAATATTCTCTTATCTATCCTAGACTTCTATGTACTATAAATACCAGAAAGTACTGAGACAAATTCATTCCAATACAATGAAGGAATTCTTGGCATGTCAGGTCTCTCTCTCTCTCTCTCTCTAATTCTAGCTGGACAAAGGCCCCTCCGCTTGCAAGTTTTGTCAATATAGACCTGTCACGCCTCATTTTGACCCCCTACAGTCAATCTAGAGTGTACCATAGAAGGAGAATCTAAACAAACCTTCTTCTTACATACACCCATTCTGAATGACTTCAAGAAGAATCAGATAAGTAAGAAGTAGTCTATTAGAACTATCCTAACACATCTAATGTTTATACTTTATGATATGAAGCATATGTAAAATACCTCAAATAAATGCACACTTCAAATGAAATACAGAGCTTTGCTAATTTTTTTTAAATTTGCTTACATACTCAAAAGTGTCTGTACAATTAAATACAGAGCTTTGCTAATGGAAATGGAAATGAAAAAGGAAATGGAAATAAATGTACCTTTGGTACATAGAAACAATGCTCCTGTACAATTAAATGGAAAAAGGGATGTATATTAAAGTAAATCTTTTACGTATGTAAATGGAAATATTATAATGTGCATAATTGACCGTATGAAATAAAATGAATAGAAATTAAAGAAAAGCTTGCTAGTTATTAAATGAATAGACTTACAAAATAAATAAACTATATGATAATTATTATGTTAATAGTTAATGATTACCCACTGAGTTTACTTAGTAAACTCAACTCACGAGTTTAAATGTTTCAGGTAAGTTCCTAAGAAAAGAAATGGCAGAAAGAGAAGAACATGTTTATAAAAGACGTCGTGCAAATGATAACAGGTAAATTATGATTTTTTTAGTGGCTCTTCAGTTAATAGAAAAGTTTTTGATGATGAGTTATTATTATATTAATAGAAATGTACTATCGTCCGACTTTTCGTACCCGCCTCGTTAGATCGAGCATCCGGGCAGAGTTGTGATAAAAGTGGTATCATAGCCCAATTAAAATATGAATCATACTGAAAAAGCCATTAGGATGATTACAAATGATTATAAGGTTAAATGATTATGTTATGGTCAACAGGAACCAAAATGAATATGAAGAAGAGGAAGAAGTGGAAAGAACAACACCAAATGTTCCTGTTAATCCTGATGCATTGACTCAAATGATGACAGCTGTGACTCAGCTAATTCAAGATTCAAGAAATCAATCATCGGGGAGTAGTAGTGGTGGTGGGACGGTTATGGATAAATATCTGAAATTATTTTAAGATATGAGACTACCATTATTCAAAGGAGTAGAGAGACCAATAGAGGCTGAAAATTAGAATTAGAATTAAATCTAAATTCCCAAAGAAAACTAATATTTTCAAAACATGTTTTCAAAATTCCAACATTATATAGGTGAAAATCTTTGTTATTACTAACCCTTAAGACTTTTCGTACGTAGAAATAGGGTTTAGGTATCTACGATAAAACAAAAGTAATCTTAATAAAATTGAAGTTACTACAAGGACCTAAAGGATAAGGGTTCGCACAAACCACATCAAAGGGGTCCCTAAAGGTTTTCTAAGTTTAGAATACTCACAGTCACCGGGGGCTACGACCCGGTGGTTTCGCCCGTAGCACCTCTACCCGGTTGGATAGAGGCGACTGACGTCATTAGCTCCTTGTCCTTTTGTTCCCTCGACCGATACCGTTCCTCGTAGTTCATGCCAATAAAGAAAAGAAAACATGGAAATCAAGGATTAGAAAGCACATTTAATAATTAATAATAAAATAATTAAAATTTTCACTGAAAATAAAGACGTACCTCGTAGCACCTCTACCCGGTTGGATAGAGGCGACTGACGTCATTAGCTCCTTGTTCTTTTGTTCCCTCGACCGATACCGTTCCTCGTAGTTCATGCCAATAAAGAAAAGAAAACATGGAAATCAAGGATTAGAAAGCACATTTAATAATTAATAATAAAATAATTAAAATTTTCACTGAAAATAAAGACGTACCTTTCTTCTGGCTTGAACACTGGGCTGGTTCTCCAAATAATCTTAGGTGTATCTCATAAATAGCACAAAGAAATATGTAGAAGAAAATTTCATATGAAACATTAGGGAAGATGAAATAACTTCAAATATTAATATTATGATTTAATATAATCTTTCATATAATTTAAATTAACAATGCAAATCTTAATTTAATATAAGTATTGCCTAGCTGTGATAAAGAAATTTATAAAATTTTGATGCTATTCATAATACTATTTATAGAATTTTAATCATTTATCAATCTTATAGTTATTTTGAGTTAATGGGCAATTTTTTTTTAATACAACACCAAAAATCAAATTCAGTTTTATATTTCAACTTAATAAAATGATTTCATTCCACTTTTGGAAACTCACACATATTTTAAAATAGCAATTTTATTTTCATTTATTGATCATTCGTGTATTTTTATTATTGTTATACATAAAATGCATATCTAAACCCTTTTTTTAATCAAAATATGAAGCAAATATTCAAATATACATACACCCCTTTTCAATAATTTTATAAACCCTAGCTGTTAAACAAATTATCCCATTTCTTTTATAAATATTACAATTAAACATAGTTGTAATAAATCAATCATGAACTTGCTGTATATAGATGATTCAAATCTAGATAATTTTATATTGAAAATCTGACGTCAATCTCAATTAACTCAATTACTTTATGGATAGAAAAAACTAATATATAAACTGACAATATATTTAACCAAGATAAAACTATTACGAAATAAGAAAAAAATATATATATCACTTAGACTTTCGATCAGAAAAATGTAAGAAATGAATTTTAAACTTTTAATCAAATAAAGAAGACGTACACTTTTTTTTTTACAAGTTCTGCTCACTAAGGTCGGCAGAAAAAGTAAAGACATAATGATTGCTGAAGGAAGCCCGAACAGAGGAGGATTTAGGCAGGATTTTCGAACAACAAAGAGCGACGACGGGGGATTTTCGGAACTGCATGCAACAGAGGTGGCAAACGAGCAATGGATTTTGCACAAACTGCATTGGGGTTGGATTCGTTTCTGCGAACTATAGTGAAAAGGAGAGAGAGTTTGTCTTTTTGGGTTGATTTTGCGAACTGCCGAGAGAGACGTGAGGGAGAGGGAGCGGTTCTTGGATTTTCTGCGAAGAAGAGGCGATGGGCTGTGCGAGAGAGAGGGAGACGAGGTCAGTTCGCTAAAGAGAGAGAGATAGAGATTTGTCGTGAACTGCAGCGATGTGAGAATGGAGGAGTTTGGAAGTTCTGAAATGTTCTGGCTTTGTGTGAACTGATCATGAAGGAGGCAGCGACGATGATGTTAGAGTTCGGTCTGCTTCCGAATGGGAGAGAGTTTGGGCTGAGAGGAGACGGAATTCCTAGGATTCATGTGCGAGAGATCACGGGAGAGAGATCGTTTCTTGCGAACTGAATGGGAGATCGTGGGGGTTTTGATTTTTGCCAATTGGAGAGGAAAAGGGGCGGTTTTTTTTTTTGGTTCGAAATAAGAGGGAGTGAGAGAGATCGTGGGAAAGTTTAGACCACCCAAGTAAATCCAAAATCACCTCTTAATTCAAAACCAATGGCTGAGATTAGTTCAAGCTTTAAAAAAAAATTTAATGGATGATCTTAAAAATGAAATTTTATTAAAGATAAATTTAGTATACAATGGACGGGTTGATTCAGATTTGATAAAAAAATGAACGAGTCTTTATTGGATGGAAATCGGGATTTGATTGATAGTTAATTTGAGACCAATAATATATCAGTTTGATCGAAAATCATATTAAATTGAGTCGATCGACATCGACGAATAAAAAATCGAGCTTGATTTGAATTTGTTTGGAGTTGAATTAAAATCTAGATTGAATTTTTTTTAATTCGAATTGAGTGATAGGTTTGAGATGATGCTATGTCAGTGGGTGTTCACCTAAGGGAAATCCTATGGGTGACGTCTATTCTAGGTTATGAAGACCTAGGTGCTAGAATTGAATTCGGGGAAATTGACCTTGAAAAAGAGGTCAACAGATATTTGGGAGTTCTTCAACCCATTGTCCCCCAGCCTTCCCTAGGCGTGTCTTCAGCCCTTTCAGAATTACTCAGTTTGTAACCTCTGTTTCCCCATTTGTTTGAGGATGGGCGACAGCTGTGTGGACGAGTTGAATGTGAAAGTCTTTACAAAAAGTTGTAAAGATTTTTCCAGTAAACTGAGTTCCATTATTGGTAATGACCTTTGTTGGAATACCGAAGGGACAATTTATATTCTTCCATAAGAATTATTTGGCATTTGCTTCAGTAATTTTTGCCAAGGGCTCTGCTTCCACCCATTTCGTAAAGTTGTCTACAGTCAGGATGATGAATTTTCATTGCCTGTGGCTATAGGGAAGGGCCCCATTATGTCGATCCCCCACTGGGCAAAAGGTCAGGGGCTTTGAAGTGATGCAAGTTCTAGAGCTGGAGTACGGGTGAGATTGGAATGCAATTGACAGTTCATGCACTTTCGTGTAAACTCATGTGCGTCATGTTTCATTGTAGGCCAATAGAACCCCTACCTCATGATCTTATAAGCCAAAGCTCTTCCTCCCAGATGCTCGCCACATACTCTTGAATGAACTTCTCAGAGTGCATAATCAGCTTCTGAAGGTGGGAGACACTTCAGATATGGCCCGATGAAAGCGCGCTTATACAACTCACCACCAATGATGGTGAAATTTGATGCTCGTCTTCGAAGTCTTGTTGCAGCCATGGGTTCTTTAGGCAGTACCCCATCTTGTAAGAAAGACAAAATGGGATTGATCCAAGAATCCTCCCTTGTTTCATCGATCGATTATATGACCCATAGATCTTGAATGTTGGGAAAGTGGATCTCCTCAATGCACTTTCTCTTGTAGATGTCTCATGTTGTTGATGTTGCAAGCTTTGAAAGAGAATCTGCTCTTACATTTTGCTCTCGGAGAATATGTACGATCTGATATTCTCCTATTCGGATTAAAAGCAGTTTTGCAATCCTGCAATATTGGGCCAGTTGCAGATTGTGGATATCAAATTCTCTCTCTACTTGGGAAGCAACTAGTTGTGAATCGGTGTGCACTACCAAGTTCTGCACTTCACAATCAACTGCAAGTTTTAGCCCAGCGATAAGAGCTTCATATTCTACCATCTTGTTTGTTGCCGGGAACTTGAGTCGGAGCCCATACTCAAGAGTAATCTCCTGCAGGGATATTAACAGAATTTTAGCCCCAGTGCCAGAACTTTTAGAGGATCCATCAACATACAATGTCCAACGCGGAGGAGAAGGCAAGGTACTTGGTTGAACATTATATGCTGGGACGATGCATTCAACCACAAAATCTGCGAGCGCTTGAGATTTTATATCGAGTTTAGGCAAGTAGTGAATGTCGAATTCTCCAAGTTCCACAGACCACTTGATGAGCCTACCCGATGCTTCTGGTTTTTGCAGAATATTTTTCAGCGGCAGATTTGTGTAAACTCCTATTGAGTGTGCTTGGAAGTAAGGACGTAGTTTCCTGGTAGAATAAACTAACGTCAATGCTGTCTTATCTGCTAAGGGATAACGCCCCTCCATTTCAGATAGGATTTTACTGACATAGTAGACGGGGCGTTGCGTAGCATTTTCTTCCCATACCAAGACCGAACTGATGGCTTGGGCCGAAACAGCTATGTATAAATACAACTTTTCTTCGGGCGTTGGTTTAGAAAGTAGCGGTGGGGAAGCCAAATACTTTCATAGCTGTTCGAAGGCTTCTTGCATTCGTCCGTCCATTGGAACCCAGAGTTGCGGGCACCTCTGAGTATTTTGAAGAAAGACAGATATTTGTCTCATGAACGTGTCAGGAAATTAGACAATGCTGCAATTCTGCCGTTTAGCCTTTGGACTTCCTTAATGTTCTTCGGGAGCACCATATCTCTTAACGCCATGATCTTTTCAGGATTGGATTAAATTATTCTATAGGTTACCATAAAACCCAGAAATTTTCCAGAAGCAACTCCGAAGGCGCATTTGGCGGGGTTGAGTCGCATATTGTAACGTCTCAACAAACGAAAGCACTGCTCCAAGTCGGAGATATGTTGAGATTTTTTTAGACTCTTTACCAACATGTCGTTGGCGTACACCTCCATGTTACGCCCAATAAGGGTTTTGAAAATCTTATTCATGAGGCGTTGGTAAGTTTCTCCAGCGTTCTTGAGCCCGAAGGGCATTACCCGATAACAATACAGTCCTCTATCTGTTTGAAATGTTGTTGCTTCTTCATTAGTCAGATTCATCTTGATTTGACTATAACCAGAATAGGCATCCATGAAACTCAACATTTGATGCCCAGAAGTGGTATCGACTAACTGGTCGATGCGCGGAAGAGGAAAGATGTCTTTTGGGCAGGCCTTGTTGAGATCAGTATAATCTATGC
The DNA here is from genome assembly GCF_001605985.2 of Dendrobium catenatum. Lineage (NCBI taxonomy): Eukaryota > Viridiplantae > Streptophyta > Magnoliopsida > Asparagales > Orchidaceae > Dendrobium > Dendrobium catenatum. The sequence goes on from NW_021553810.1 coordinate 490,214, forward strand.
ACATTCTCCATGCACCGCTCCCCTTTTGAACCAAGATAACATTTGCCAGCCAAGTAGGATGATTCACTTCTCGTATGAATTCAGCTTTTAGAAGTTTGTCCACCTCTTGTTCGATCGCCTGCTGACGATCTGGTGCAAAATTCTGTTTCTTCTGGATGATTGGTTTGTTCGCCGGATTGACCTTAAGGGAATGTACAATTACTTCAGGGTCAATCTCGGGCATATCCGCCGGACTCCATGCAAAAATATCCTGATTTTCTCGTAGAAAAATCTGTGAATATTTTCTTCTCGCTTCTGAGAGAAGTGACCCAATTTGCACCGTCTTTAGAGGATGTTCTTCAGAGATAGATACAGTGGTGAGTTCTTCTACTGGAGAGGCTCTCTAAGATCAAAATCCTCAATGTTTAGAGTATCGGTCAGGTGTGTTTTGACCTGCCTGAGATAGCAGGTTTGTGCTGTTTATTGATCTCCGCTCACCACACAAACGCCTGTCGGAGTGTGGAACTTCAGCTTGAGGTGAGGGATAGATGTGACAATCCCAAAAATTGATGGAGTGGCCTCCCAAAGATAGCATTGTAAGCCAATTCAAACTTTACAACGACAAACTGGACAGAGTGTATAGATTGCCGGGGGAATTCTCCAAGTACAACTGGGAGACTGATTATCCCTTCTACTCACACAGGTCGATTATCAAATCCGTATAAAGGACCTGCCGCTAGTTGAAGCTTTTCACTGGCGAGACCCAAATTGAGAAAGGTAGAGTAGAACAGGATGTCAACATAACTACCGTTGTCCACGAGAATTCTCTTAACATTGTAGCATGGGTCTCCTATGCCTGCACTGATAACAAGGGGATCTTGGTGAGGGGTTTTTACTCCCTCCAAGTCAGAATCATCAAAAGTGATGGTGTGATCTACACGAGCTTTTTTTGGAGTTGGAATTTCGTCCACAGCTAAAAAGACTTTATCGGATAGCAGAGGGCCTCCAACTATTATCTCAATTTCTCCAATTACCATTCGATTATTTACTAGTGGCGATCTTGCCCCCCAATGGGACGAGTTATTTCTCGGGTAGGTGGATCCCAAATAAACTGCCAAAGATAACCTTGGCGGATAAGCCTTTTAATTTCCTCCTTCATTTGTCTACAGGCTTCAGTAGTGTGGCCACGACTGCGATGGAAATGGTAGTATTGGTCCTGATTTCCTATGTTCGGCTTCAAGGGATGTGGCCACTTTACCGTATCTTGATCTCGAACAGCCATTAACACATTTGCTCGAGACGTATTGAGAGGAGTGTACTCTTTCTCCTGTCGAGTTTCTCGTCGTGGCAATGGGGGCCTAGGAGGCAGATTATTTTTCCCTTGCTTCTTTCGTTGTGTGGATCAATTATCCGCTCCAGGAGCAACCTTGCGCTTTCCAGTATATTGTTCAAACTATTTCCTATGGGCATTTATGGCCTCATCTGCCGAGATTTGAGCTTCTACCCGGTGAATTAAATTGGAGTATGAATAAACAGTGTCGCGTATAAGTGTCGAATAGAAGGGGCCAGGGCGAAGGCCTCCAAGGAAGACTCCTCTCAACAGTTCAGGATCTACTCCTGGGATTTGTCGAGCTTCAGTAGAGAATTGCTGAAAATACTCCTTTAAAGTTTCTCCTTCATTTTGGCGGATTCCAGAGAGGTGAGAGGAATTCTTAGCAATTCTTCGATTGGCTATAAATTGCTCGACAAAAGCTTTTGTTAATTTCACAAATGAAGGGATCGTCCCTGACGGAAGCGAGTATAACCATGTGCGAGCCTATCCTTTGAGAGTGGCAGGAAAGACTTGGCAAAGGAGAGCGTCCGAGGCTCATTGAATGTGCATAATAGTTCTGTAGTGGTCGATATGCTCGTATGGGTCGGATGTTCCGTCATAAGACTCGATGCTGGGTAGCTTAAATCTAGCCTGAATGGGATGTTGTAGTATGACCTCAGTTAGAGGTGATGATTCCTGAAAGTCTCTCTGTCGGAGAGTTTGTCTCGCATCCCCTTGGGGGAATTCTTCCCTTACCAATTTTCGTAGTTCGTGACGCAGGGTGTCGTGAGGGTGCTTCGCTCCATGTGGTTGAGCAGAGTCTTCAGGGAGATCTGGGAGAATGCGAGGCTGTCAAATTGAAGGTGGAGGATGTGTAGAACTTGCCGTATCGGCAAGTTAATTATCCTGTCAAGACTGAGGGAATCTTCTAGGTGGGGGGAGATGGACTTCTGCTTGAAGATGTCCAATTCGGACATCCTCGACCCGTGGTAGATTCTGAGAGAGAAAACTTCCTCCTGTTGTGCTAATGCCGGCTGCCAATTCTCTCGCAAGAGTTGAAGAATCTCGTTCTGAGATTCTTCCATTTTCCGGATTCTTTCTTCCAAAGAAGGTCCCGAGGTCCCTTCTCCAACAGCATTCTACCCCCCTGGATGCAAAGATGCTGACATTGGTCGTCTATGGTTAATAGATGAAATTTTGGACTGACGACAGTTGGAGTGAGGAGCTCCAACTAAACAACTGCTGCGCCTATTCACCGTCGTAGTAGTACTCGAAGTAGTGGGATAGTGTTTCCCACATACGGCGCCAAACTGTTGCATGCTAGAAAATACGCGGCGATAGAGTTTGTAAATTCACGTCTGAGCGTTGCACATAAATTTAACACACAAACAGTAATGAGAATATGAACACCGGGATTTATACGTGGAAAACCCAAAAAGGGAAAAAACCTTGGGGCCTTGCCCAGTTGTAAAATTCCACTAGTGTTTTTATAAATTACAAGAAACTGATTCGTCACACAAATCGGGACAATTAGATTACAACATGAAACAAATTTACAAAGTTTTGCAGAATCTCGTCGTTTGCTGAAAATCCGGCAGAGTTCCATCGTATTTAGGCGGCGGGAAGAGCTCCGACGGTGGTCGAGGAGGAGAGGATTCGCCTTTTTCCCTTTTCCTTCTTCTTCTCTCTCTTCACTTGAGTCCCCCTTGTGAAGAATGAGGGCTCTATTTATAGTTTTTTTGGAGTGGCATGGCTCGTAAATAGGTGTGAGATCACGGGCGAATAGGGAGTGGTTTGAATGGACGTCCGATATTGAACCCTTCGATCATACACCGTTTGTTGGAAATTTGGAGGCCTTAATGATGTCGGAATTAGGCGATCTTGGGCTCGTTGGATTCGTCTCGTCGAGCCGCTCTATTCGAGTATAAGGTCGTTAAAATTGGAGACTGTTTGGTAACTCAAATTGCTGTTTGAACCTTCCAATAGCACTTCGAGCCCTTCATTTGGGCTCGGATTGGGTTGATCTTGGTGTCGTTGAGTTTGTATTTCTGAGAGGCTCAGTTTGACTATAAGCTCACTGAAATCAGAGTTAGGGTGCTCCCGAAATTAATTTTTAAAGTTTCCAACTAGCTTTTGCCTCGAGATTTCTGCCCAATCAAGCTAAATTTGGTGATGCCATATCACTATTAATATATAATTATTTTAAATAAAAAAAAATAAGAAAATTATATTTGTAAATTATTATTATTTTTTTATAATTATTATTATTATTATTAGTCTTATTTTAAAGCTAGTTTTATTATTATTATTATTATTATTATTATTATTATTATTATTTTGAAACTATCATTATTATTTGATTAAATAAACACTAAATTTCAGAAACTTAGTATTTTAATTTAACTTTATTTAAGAATTATTTTTAAGTATTAATTATTTTAAAACTATTTGATAAAATTATCTTTAATTCCTTTTAAACTTCAAAAATTTATATCTTTCTCATTTTAAATCGGATTTCGGCGTGTAATACCTCATTCTTTTTAAAAAAATGTGAATTTTAATTTAAAACTAATTTCAGATAGAAATTGTATTTTTCTGGAATATTTTCTGTATTAATCAATTATTTGGATATTATTTAAATAATTAATTGTAATAATTATTTTGAATTTAAAAATTATTTTTAACCCCTTTTCAAAATCTTGTTCGGGTGACCAGTGGATCTCTCTTATAATTATGTATTTATTATGAATTAATTTATTTTTAATTAGATTATTTTCCCAAACTTATATATACTTATAAGTATTTTAAATTATTTTAAAACTACTTATAATTAAATCTTAATTTTGGGAGATCCACTATCTATGAAATTTTAAACATGGATTGTATATGTGAAGAGCAATTATGTGGGAGTAAATTAGTGGATGATTGAGTCTCAATCATTCACTAATCACTTCATTAAGCGCACTTACTTTCTTTATCGTACATTGCATATATAGGATGCACAAGCACTTAGTTTAGGCTCTCCTAGATCTAAGGACATGGTGTGTTTACTACTTTTATGTATCCCCTGCATTGTTACCTTGAGGGTTAGCATAAAACTTCATTTCAAATCCCTCTAACGTAGTGACACCCTAAGGACAATAATTAATGACTCGTCTAGCAAACTTAGAAAAATTCTAGGAGTTAGGGTTGATCAGTGATTGATATGAAAACTTCAATATTTAAACTTAGTAACATCTTAAATCTTTCAGAATTTCTAGGAATTTTTAGGGTTCTTTATACCCCTTAATTAAGCAACCATAATTTACCCGTTAAATAGCGCCTCGTAATTTTTAAAAATTACAATAAATCTATTTTAATTCAAAAAAATACCCATAATAGGTTGAATTGTTTAGAATTCCATCCTTAGCCTTATATAAATAGGGAACCTTAGGTTGACCATAATATGACCCTTAATTTAAATTTAATTAAAATGACCGTTTTGCCCCTATTAGAAAATTAAAATTATAAAAAATTCCAAAATTTCCCCAAACACTTAGAAAAATATTCTTAGGTCATTTCTGATCTTTTGAGGGGATTCAAATCAGTTTGAAGCTGATTTGGATCAAAACAATAAAATCACCGCTAATTAGGCAGTTTTAATAATTCATTAATAGCCCAAAACTTAGAAAATTCATAACTTTGCATAGAAAACTCCAAATCTAGCAAACTCAAAGCTTAAATACTCATCTTAAGGTCTAGTATTTACCTAAAATGTTAGAAACCCTAAATCTAGCCTATTTTTTATAGTAACATTTTGGATCCCCTCAACCTAGCACCTTGAAGGACTCGGGACTTTCTAAATTTGGCTAATACAATTTAAACTTTAATTATCAATACCCTAAGCATTAAAAATGAATCAATAAACTAAAATGGATCCTAATTTGCTAATATTTAAACTTTAATTAAAAATTTCTATTTTTGGCCTTCAATAAACCATTATATTAGACAATTTGAACTAATCATCCTACTTATTGTTGCAAATCTATTTTTTTCATGGCTTATGTTTTGATGATTGGCAAACACTACTTCTCTTGGACTACTTGTTGCTTCTAACTTTTCAGAAATTGAAGACCGGACGATCATGAAGAAGCCAAGTTCAAGATTGCGTAGGTTTAGGGTTGAGTCAGTCTGTAATTTTATTTTTCACCTTTTGAGTCTACTTGTAATGGCCAAAAAGACTGATACTAAGTAACCCTTCACACACACACTTGAGAG